>NC_057795.1:83771756-84053052 GCF_018294505.1 Triticum aestivum | reverse complement strand
CCTTAGCTAATTCCGAATCCTTGAATTTCACGAAATCGTCCCAATGAGCACGTTGGTTCTCTAGTGTTCCATCTCTTTCTCAGACTTATCCCACTTAGGCATTGCCACCGCATAGCCACCTGGCCCCAGCTTATGGAACTTATCCTTTTTTTTGGCATTCTTCTTGTTTATTCTCGACCGTTCCTTAGCTAATTCCGAATCCTTGAATTTCACGAAATCGTCCCAATGAGCACGTTGGTTCTCTAGTGTTCCCTCGAATACTGGAGTCTTCCTTCCTCCCTTGACGTACTTGTCCCATTCACGATTCTTGTGGTTCTTGAATGCAACCGCCATCTTCCTAAGAGCAGCGTCCTTGACTTTCTGCACATCTGCTTCTGTGAAATGATCTGGTAGGGTGAAATGTTCCATGAGAGTATCCCAAAGCAGATCTTTTTGATTCTTGTTGACAAAAGTAACATCTGGACGTGGAGCAGTGTCCTCTTTGCCTTTTTGTCTTTTGTCTTTTGCTGGCTCTCTCCATTCTTGAAGGGAGATCGGGAGTTGGTCATTCACAAGAACTCCGCACTGACGAATGAACTTGTCCGCAATCTACTTAGGCGCTAATGGTTCGCCATTAGGTCTGACTGCCTCAATATTGTACTTTACGCCCTCCTTCAACTTTTTGTTCGGGCCTCGTTTCGTCCTTTTGCCTGAAGATTTGCTCAATCCGGATGGCTGAAAGAACAAAGATCGATTCGTTAATATATCTTCAAGTCATTTAAAACATGTGATGATCACCAGATACCTGCTTATATAAATATATATACCTCGCTGGTCTTTGTTGTTTCAGGATCAACATGTTCTTCGTCATCGTCATAATCGTAGTTCATGACTTCATCAATTCGGTCGTCGCGATCGAATATCATATCACCCTCTCCGGTGTCGTTTAGAAATTTGGAGCCGTCATAATCTTCTTCATTCTGATCATCGTCTGGCCCGCGTATCATATCGAACATGGTCTTTTCTCCCTCTCTATCGGTATTGTCTGCCATAGCTTTTATGTAACTAATTCAAAAGAAATATAAAACAATTTAGTATTCAAATTACATCGTCTCGAATAATAGATATAATATCGAATACTTTGTCTAGAATAATAGATATAATCTCGAATACATCGTCTCGAATAATATATAATATTGAATAGTACATCACTGTCTAGCTAATTAAAGATCGAATACTACAGAAGAATCTAGGACACTCGCGGTTCCTGCGGCTCGGGCGGTGGACACCCAAAGAGAAGGAACCCTCACAGGATCATAGCTGAAGTTAGATCCCCGAAGATACTGACAGGTATTGGAGAACCTGCCGCCCTCTAACGCAACCATGTAGCGATGGACGTGCTCGTCCTCCTCCCTGACACGGCGACGTACCACCTTCGGCGGGGCCGGGTCCCTCCGCACCGAAACTGGCCCACGCGAACGCCACCAAACGAGATCAGGATCGACGACAGGACCCGGGGCCGGGTTCCTCATCAAGCGGCGCGCCCCTCCAGGCAGCACCTCCCAGTGCCAGCCCAGCGGAGCCCAGTCCCGGACATGGGTCGGCTGGACGTCGTCGCGGACGGGTCGACGGTGAGGATGCGGGCCGGGCATCGTCGAGAACAAATACTAGCTATATGCCCGCAAAAAGTAATATTTTTTTAATGATTGGATTTTGATAACTAAAATTTCTAACATTTCTACTATTTCCAAAATCTATATACTATTTCATACTAAGTAAGCATCTAACACTAAAAACAGAAAACACAACTTCTATACATCCATTAAAAAACTGAAAAACAACATTTTATAAAGAATTTCCATACTAATTAAACCATAATTATATACTAATAATAGTAATCTAAATTATATACTAATTAAACATAAAAAATTTCCATACTAATTAAACACTAATTAAACACTAATTTCCATATAAATTTTTTTTATAACTAAAACAATAATAATCTAAATAATCTAAATTATATACTAATTCATGCTTATGTGTGTGTGTGTGTTTTGATAACTAAAACAATAATAATCTAAATAATCTAAATTATATACTAATTCATGCTTGTGTGTGTGTGTGTGCTCGGGGCCGGGGGCGAGGGAGAGAGGTTAGAGGGGGAGAGCTCATAGCGGGGCGACGACGAGAATGTTCGTCCATACATATTATTTGTTCCCCTCCTAGCGTGCCTTTTCCATCCATACATATTATTTGTTCCCCTCCTAGCGTGCCTTTTCCATCCAGTCTGCCCTTATGCCGAGATTCAGGAACACCAATCGGCTTAAGGTCAGGAATAAAGTCAATACAAAACTCAATGACCTCCTCATTTTGATGGCCCTTGGAGATGCTTCCTTCTGGCCTAGCACGGTTATGAACATATTTCTTTAAGACTCCCATGAACCTCCCAAAGGGGAACATATTGTGTAGAAATACAGGACCCAAAACGTTAATCTCTTCGCACAGGTGAACTAGGACGTGTGTCATGATGTTGAAGAAGGATGGTGGGAACACCAACTCAAAACTGACAAGACATTGCACCAAATCATTCTGTAACCTTGGTATGATTTCTGGATCGATTACCTTCTGAGAGATTGCATTGAGAAATGCACATAGCTTCACAATGGCTAATCGAACATTTTCCGGTAGAAGGCCCCTCAATGCAACCGGAAGCAGTTGCGTCATAATCATGTGGCAGTCATGAGACTTTAGGTTCTAGAACTTTTTCTCTGCCATGTTTATTATTCCCTTTATATTCGACGAGAAGCCAGACGGTACCTTAATACTGAGCAGACATTCAAACAAGATTTCCTTCTCTTCTTTGGTAAGAGCGTAGCTTGCATGACCCTGATGTATGCCGTCTTCTCCGTGCAGAGGTTCTGGTCCTCCCGTGCCTCAGGTGTATCTTTTGTCTTCCCATACACGCCCAAGAAGACAAGCAGGGTCACACAAAGATTCTTCGTCACGTGCATCACGTCGATTGCGGAGCGGACCTCTAGGCCTTTCCAATATGGCAGGTCCCAAAATATAGATTTCTTCTTCCACATGGGTGCGCGTCCGTCAGCGTCCTTTGGAACAGGTTGTCCGCTAGGACCCTTTCCAAATATCACCTTCAAATCCTTGACCATATCATGTACATCAGCACCAGTACGGTGGCGAGGCTTCGTTCGGTGATCCGCTTGTCACACCCTAGCTAGTTCATGCATTAGAGTGTTGCATCATGTTTACTCTTTTATCAGAAATTTGAAATGGGGATGACAGAACCCCCAGCCCCCTCTGAAACAACTAGGGTTTACTAAAATTATTTTCAATGAACCTGAAATGCCCTTCTAAAATGTCCATCATTTTTGTCTTGGTCCAGAACCTCTGCCAAAAGTGATGCACAGTTTTCTAGGTCATCCTAAGGTCTAGGAATTAAATCATAACTATTTGAGTTTGGGCATTTAAATTATATAAATTATTTTAAATGCTCAAATCTTACCAAACTAAAATGTTCCATGCTGTATATATTCCAGCTAGTGGCCATGAGTAGTTTGGTAAATTTAGGAGTTGTCTAAGTATTTTTAATAAGTCCACAAACTTACAGAATATATAAAAAATAGAAATAAGGAGAAAACCTTACCTGGCGCCTACCAACCGGCCCACCTGCCGGCCCCGCCCAGCTGCCGCGCCAGCGAGCTGCTTGGCTCGGCCAGGTAGGCAGGCAGGTGCTCGGCGGTGAGCACCGCATGGGTGCCACGCACCTGCTCGCCGTCTCGCCGCTCCCCTCGTCCAGCTGATGACGGGGATCGTTTCCTCTCTCTCCCGTGAACCTCTAGGACACCTCCATTCTCCCCCAAATCCTCTCCCTCGCTCTCCCTCGCCACGGCCGACGCCATCGCCGCCGCACCCTCACCGTAGCCGCGCTCTCCGTCAACCTCGCGCCGCGCCACCGTGTCCAGAAGCTCCGCCACCCTCCTCTCCTTCGAGCAAGCCGAGCCCCGAGCGCTCGTGTGCCCCGAAGCCACCGCGCTGACCTCGACCGAACCGCCACCACCGGAGATCCCCTTCGCCGTCGCCGCCGCACCGCGTCGTCTGCTCCCAATAGATTGCCGTGTGCCTGGTTACTCTCTCCCCCTTCCCTTTCTTGCTCTCGTGCACCACCACGAGCACATGAAGATCAACCGCACGCACCACGCCGCGGAGCTCGTCGCCGACGTGCTCCCGGCCATCCTCCGGCCACCTCTCGGTGTCCATCGCACTCACCACGTCGCGTAGGATCTAACCATGCACTCCCCGCACCTCACCGCACACCCTAGCCCCGAGTTCGCCTCCACCCGAACTCCGGCGGCCGCCTAGGTCGTCGCCGGCGCCGATTCGGGCCACCCCGACCCCAACTAACTCCACCAAGAGCTGCGGGTTATCCTCAGCTCCACTTAGATGCCTTCCGCGCCTCATTTGGTGGCCGAAACGGCCAAAACCACTTCCGCCGCCGCGTCGGGCTCGCCGGCGGCTAGACGCCGGCGTGTTTGACCTGAATTTGACCACGGGTGGGCCCTGGTTGACTCTGTTGAGTCAATGACAAGTGGGTCCCCCTCTGCTAATTAACCCCGATGAGTTTAAACTAATTTTAGTTAGTTAATTAAACTACTGACATGCGGGACCCACTGGTCAGTTTGACCTGGACCGTTCTGTTGACTTGCTGAGGTCAGCATGAACTCATGCTGACGCAGTAATCCTTTTCTGGAATTAAAATAAATACAGAATGATTTATAAATTCCAGAAAATAACCCAAACTTCAAAAAAATCATAGAAATTAATCTGTAGCTCCAAATGCAAAGTTTTATATATGAAAAATGATCAGAAAAATCCAATCTATCCATCTATACTTGTTTCGTGCATGTTTAAACAAGCTAACCTACTGTTTATTGCAGAACAAGTTAAAGCACTTATAAGAGCCATGTATGAGTTTGAAACTTGAATCTTTGATTCAAATTGGTTCAAACCCATCTAGTCTTAGTTGCATTAGCCCAACACACTCATTTTGCCATGTTTCATGCATGCATCATATTGTTGCATATTGTTTGGTAATGTTGTGTACTGGTGTTCTTTGCGGCAGGTTCTGCCTCCGAGGAGTACCGTGATTACCCTAACGAAGAACCATATCAGTGCATCGACCCATCAGGCAAGCAACCAACCATTTGATCATATCGATACAATCCCATGTTCTCGCTCCTGCTCTCTTTTACTGCATTAAGACAGCGCGTTTCAAACTGTTGTGTGCTACGGTAGTTAAACCCATTTCCTCTGCATGACCTGTCATTGCCACAGTAACTAGATGAAACCCACTAGCATGTGTAGGAGTTGTTTGAGCCATATGTATGTGTTGTTCCTACCTTGCTATGCCTGCTATGCTTAGAGTCGTGTCAAGTCTGGTTCATCTGGGTGATGGGCTAGAGTGAAATGATCATGCCGGTAATGAGAGTGATGTGGTGAACACGATTTGGTAAAGGTATCGATGAAAGGCCATGTAGGAGTACATGGTGGGTTGTTTCATTGAAGCCGTCCTTAAGCACTGAGATCTGCATGTGTGATTTAAGAATCAGCTACTACCATGCATTGGGCTCGAAACCAATGGACCCTCTCGGCTTCTTATTCACCCTAGTCCTCTGTCCAGGAGTTGCAAGTAGTTTCTGGTGTTTGTAGCCTATTAGAGGCCGTGGACAGCGCTGACCGTAGGGGTGGGCTGTGATGCAGTAGGTACGTGGCTGGGTGTACCGAATACCCGTTAGGTATCTCGGGAACCCTATACACATCATTCGGGGCCGTATGGGAAACCTCGGCCGGACTCCCTGCGGATGGAACCTGGATAGGCGATAAACCTGGACTAGAGACTTAGGTGTTTAGGTAGGTCGTGTCCGACACCCACGTTGGGCTTCCGCTTGAAGGTTGCCGAGTACATGTTGTGTAAACGGCGGTAAGTGGTGAGAGAGTGTGTGAAGAAGTACACCCCTGCAGGGTTAACATAATCTATTCGAATAGCCCATCCGCGGTAAAGGACTACTTGGTTGCCTATACAGTTCATAGACAAGTAAATGGATACAACTAAAAATCTCAAGATAAGTGTGAGTGCCGAGGATGGCTCTTCCGTAGGATGACGGAGGTGAATCCTTGGTGGTGTATCGAGGTGGTGACTAGTGGACTCGTGTGCGAAAAATCATTTCAATTTGGTGTATCATAGGATAGCATAGCCAAGAGTCAAAGCTGGCTTGCTGCAATAACCCCACCAACCCTTCTTCATAATGTGCATGTATGTAGGATCTGATGTAAGTCTTGCTGAGTACCTTTGTACTCATGTTGCTTTAATTTACATTTTCAGAAGACGCTGCAACCCCTTCTGATGGGTTCTTCGTAGACATTGACATCGATGAGTAGACTGAGGCCCAGGTGGTGATCCTGAGCTTGTGAAGGACCACCTAGTATAGACAGGCTTTCTCAAGCCTCTTTTATTTCACTAGTTGTCTGTACTCAAACAAGTTACTTCCGCTGTTGGCTTGTATGTCTGTATGACTTGAATGCAGGGTTTTATGACCCGTAGTTGTGTGTATGTTATGTATGGCTCTCTAAGCCTTAAATAAAGTACTTGTGTTGTAGAGTCATGTTGTGATGCCTTGTTGTATTTGCACATATCGAGCATATTGTGTGTATGATTGAAATGCTTGGTATGTGTGGGATCTGACTATCTAGTTGTTTATTCCTAGTAGCCTCTCTTACCGGGAAATGTCTTCTAGTGTCTCCACTGAGCCTTGGTAGCTTGCTACTGCTCCGGAACACTTAGGCTGGCCGGCATGTGTCCTTCTTCATTCCTGTGTCTGTCCCTTCGGGGAAATGTCACGCGATGGATACCGGAGTCCTGTTAGCCCGCTACAGCCCGGTTTACCAGAGTACTGCTAGCCCAGTGCTACAGCCCGGATCCACTTGCTACTGACCGACACGTTCGATGCTGGGTCATGGATGCTTGTCCCTGTAAGTCTGTGCCACTTTGGGTTTACGACTAGCCATGTCAGCCCGGGCTCTTTACCATATGGATGCTAGCGACTCTATCATATACGTGTGCCAAAAGGCGCAAACGGTCCCAGGCAAAGGTAAGACGACACCCGTGGGAATACCGTGCGTGAGGCCGTAAAGTGATATGAAGTGTTACATGCTAGATCGATGTGGCATCGAGTCGGGGTCCTGACAGCGTTGGCATCAGAGCCGGACTGCCTGTAGGTTCTCCAAGCCAAACTGGTCGATGTTGAGTCTAGAAATTCTTTAGTTATATATAGGGGAATTGTTTGTGGGATGGAATGTAAGGCTCTTTTTACTCCTTTATCTCATGACATTCTGATCTGAGTCAGTCCATTCTTCTACCGGGGGTTAAGGACTAGGATATCTCTTCTCTATCAGGTTCACGTGTTACTAATCAGTAGTACCTTATAGGTTTGATGGATTCAAGCCTAATCAGTTCTGCTACCACATTATGTTGCCAAGATGGACCCAGAACTTTGATATGATGTTGTTGAGTGTTTATGCAATTCTTTGTCAAATGCCTCAAAATCCTTTTTGAGCATTTACAGCCGTTATGCTGTCCAATTTCTGCTAGGAATCTTAATGTCTTGTGTTATCTTGTTCCAGATGGCGACCCGTCCTCAGAATCAAGTGGTTCGTTTGACTCGATGTCTAGATGTACCCGGCCATACTGCTATGTTGGTCAGGGTAATGACTGAGGCAGGGTACCATTGGTATCCTGAGTACACGGTCGAAGAGCAATTCCGAGACTTTAATCAAAGTCAATATCTTTGCATTGTCAGGATATTTCCATCTTATCCTGGATCCATCGAGCCCCTTCACTACTCCTATGGACTCGGGGTTACTATTGAGATGGCTGTGCAGGATGCTGCCTACTCTATGATGACCATCATGCGAGTCAGGACTGGTCTATTTCGGGACTCTGATTTCCGGTATATGCCAGCATCACTTCCAGGAGCACAAGGGTATCTCCAGGCTATGTATGCTGACTCCACTCAGGAGGATTCACGGACCCGCACCACTGCCCAGTTGCTTGAAGACAAGGACCGTGAAAATCGGGCCTTGAGGCTAGAGCTTTTCAATACTCGTGCCGATCATTGGGCCACGTTGACTCGGTTTGCACCGGCCGTGCAAGCGGGATACATGGATATGCGAGATCTCTATCCTGTGAGATCTGCTCTGCCAGACGTGATGGATTGGTGTGATGTAGGAGGCATCACCCCACCTCGTGGTCCCCGCAGGCCACCGTTTATTTGTCCAAGACCTCATCCTAGCCCCTGTGGTCCACAAGCTCCATGGGACCGACTGTTTCCGGATGATCACGTTGAGCTTCCAGGCTATGGAGGTGAATTCTATGAAGACTACTAAGGAGCTGTCTGAGTTAGTAGTCGTATCACTAGTATCGTATTAGCTATATCGTCCACCGTCCTGCGTGACTCGTGGGATATGACTTAGCTTGTACCGCCTTCCGGAGGTGTAGAAAAATAATGTATAGGAGCTTCGAATGCCTCCGATGAGATGTAATCCTCTTTTCACCATAGTAGTACTTTGTTTGGTTCTGTACTAAACCTTGTATGGTGTGTATGACGATGGAATAAAAGAAGCAGTTTCTGTATTTATCATGTCATACGGATGATCATCTTACATTCCAAGTTATCCATTACGTTCTACATTTCTATGTCAAATCCTATCATTCTGGACTAAATCTTTGTCTTGTTTACCTAGGATGGTCAACACGCGCAATAACCCTGCTCCCCAAGAGCAGGCCGAAGGCAGTGAAGTCAGGAATGCAAACCTGCCTCACCCTCCCTCTCTGGCCAAAGTTATGCTGGAAGCCGAGAGAAACAAGCGGGAGACTAACCGTTTGTTGGAGCGCATCGAGCAAAACACGGCACACCATCAGCGGAATAACTTGGTGTCACTCAGTGATTTCATCAAGTTACATCCACCCACTTTCCACCACTTCGTCGAGCCTCTCGACGCTGATGACTGGCTTCGCAGTATTACTCACAAACTACGTTCTGCGCTAGTAGCTGAGGCTGACAAGGTCACCTTTGCCGCATATCATCTTGAAGGCCCCGCCAGTCTATGGTGGGAGAACTATGGAGCTATGCGCCCAGCGGGCCATGTCACTACTTGGGCTGAATTCAGCGAGGCTTTCCGTGAACATCACATTCCGGAGGGTCTCAAGGACCGTAAACATGAGGAGTTCTGCAGTTTCACTCAAGGTCGACTCTCTGTGGATGCTTACAGCAGGGAGTTTGGTAACCTTGCACGATATGCAACTGAGGAAGTTTCCACTAATGCCAAGAAGCAAGCAAGGTTCCGTAAGGGACTTAGTCCTGAGCTTCGCCGCGACCTCCGTTTGCATGAGTGCACATCTTTTCAGAAGCTTGTTAACAAAGCCATCAATGCTGAGACCGGACAGACTGACTATGAGGCAACACGCAAGCATGGCCGTGATATGGGTTCCTCATCCGGTGCTGGTCCTCAGAAGCGCAGCGTGTGGGTGCCTAACACTGCCCTGCCACCCAGGTTCACACCGAGGCCATCCTTCCAGGCGCCTCGCCCCGCTCAACAGTTTGCACCAACCAAGCCCTATGGTGGTCCAACCAACAGTGCTCCTCCACGTACCAGCTCTGTGACTTGCTTTAAGTGTGGGGAATCGGGCCACTACCTGCGCGAGTGTACCCAGACCAACCCCAACCAATCTGGAAAAGCTGTTGGCCGTGGCAAGCCGACAGGGAAAGCATTCTACGCCAAGCCGGCCACCGCTACACGTGGCCATGTCAACTGTATCTCTGCCTAAGAAGCTCAAGAGGATCCCAACGTCGTCCTTGGTACGCTCCTTGTTAATTGCCACCCGGCATATGTTCTTTTCGATATTGGAGCATCTCATTCTTTCATATCCGAAAATTATGCTCATTTGCATAACACCGCATTCTGTGACATGCCGTCCACTATGGAAATTTCTACTCCTGGTTCTAGATGGCAAACCTCTAGAGTAAGCCATGGAAATGAAATTCAAGTCGACAGACTTGTTTTTCTTGCCTCTTTGATAGCTCTCAAATCTTCGGATATTAATATCATTTTGGGCATGGACTGGATGTCAGCCCATCACGCCAAAATTGATTGTTTCTCTAGGACTGTCCAACTCACACATCCTTCGGGAAAGATAGTCAATGTCTTGACCCAAATAGCCAAGTGACAACTATATTCTCTTAACTCCAGTCCGTTGCCAGACCTTGAAGACGTACCGGTAGTCCGTGACTTCCCGGATGTCTTCCCAGAGGAATTGCCAGGTGTTCCACCTGACAGAGATGTTGAGTTCGTAATAGATCTCATCCCCGGAACTGTCCCATTGCTAGAAGACCCTATAAGATGGCACCACTAGAACTAGCCGAGCTTAAGAAACAACTCGATGAGTCCTTGCAGAAGGGTTTCATCTGACCTAGTTCATCTCCATGGGCTTGCCCCGTCCTCTTCGTCAAGAAGAAGGATGGTACGGACCGGATGGTTGTAGATTATCGACCAGTCAACTTGGTCACAATCAAGAACAAGTATCCGCTCCCCAGGATCAACGACCTGTATGATTAGCTCGCTGGATCCTCAGTCTTCTCTAAAATGGATTTGAGGTTGGGCTACCATCAAATCAAAATCCGGAACGGGGACATTCCTAAAACGGCTTTTGTTACTCGTTATGGCCAATACGAGTACACCATCATGTCCTTCGGTTTAACCAACGCTCCAGCAACTTTCTCTCGGTTAATGAACTCAATCTTCATGGAGTATTTGGATAAATTCGTCGTGGCTTACCTCGATGATATACTCATCTACTCCAAGAACGAGGCAGAACATGCCGAACATCTAAGGCTAGTGTTGATGAAACTTCGAGAGCATCGCCTTTATGCCAAATTTTCTAAATGCGAATTTAGGTTACCAGAAGTGACCTATCTAGGACATGTAATATCTGGTAAAGGTATTGCTGTTAACCCCGAGCGAGTTCAAGACGTCCTTAATTGGACTCCACCTGAATCGGTCAAGCAAGTTCGGAGTTTCCTTGGCTTAGAGAGCTATTGTCGTCGCTTTGTCGAGAATTTCTCCAAAGTTGCCAAACCTCTAACTGAACTCCTCAAGAAAGATAAAAAGTTCGAGTGGACTCCACAATGTGAGCACAGCTTTCAGGAACTAAAAAGACGCCTGACATCTGCTCCCGTATTGGTACCACCAGAATTCTCTAAGGACTTTGTTATCTATTGCGACGCCTCGCGACAAGGACTAGGTTGCATTCTCATGCAGGATCGTCACGTAATTGCTTACGCTTCACGGCAATTGCACCCACATGAGGAGAATTATCCTACTCATGATCTAGAGCTTGCAGCCGTAGTCTATGCACTTAAAACCTGGCGACATTACCTCCTCGGTAATCGTTGCGAAATTTTCACCGATCACCAAAGTCTGAAGTACATCTTCACCCAACCGGATTTGAATCTCAGGCAAAGACATTGGGTTGAGTTGATCACAGATTTCGACTTAGGAATAACTTACACCCCAGGAAAGGCCAACGTCATGGCTGATGCACTAAGTCGTAAATCTTATTGTAACAATCTAATGTTACAACAAAGTCAACCGCTTCTCCATGAGGAATTTCGGAAGCTTAACCTTCACATTGTTCCTCAAGGATTCCTTTCCACCTTGGTGGCGAAACCTACCCTTACGGATCAGATCATCAAAGTGCAGAAGGTAGATCCGGGAATTTCCCGTATCAAGAGAAACATCAAGAAGGGAGTTGCGAATTGTTTCTCCATTGATGATCCAGGAGTCGTATACTTCGGAAATCGTCTAGTGGTTCCCAAGGTGCGAAACCTGAGACGATTGATCCTTAAGGAAGCTCATGAATCCCCTCTCACCATTCACCCGGGTAGTACTAAGATGTATCAGGACCTACGCCAGAGGTTCTGGTGGACTAGGATGAAGAGAGAAATTGCTCAGTATATTGCTAGTTGCGACGTCTGTCGTCGTGTAAAAGAAGAGCATCAACGGCCTGCTGGCACCCTTCAACCTTTAGCTATTCCTGAATGGAAATGGGACAAAATTGGTATGGATTTCATTACCGGTTTTCCCAGGACCAAGAGAGGGAATAACGCTATCTTTGTCGTTGTCGACCGTCTTTCCAAAGTAGCCCATTTCTTACCTGTTCGCGAGAGTATAACCGCTAGTCAATTAGCAGACTTATACATCTCCCGAATAGTGTCTCTCCATGGTGTTCCATTGGAAATTAACTCGGATCGAGGTAGTCTCTTTACATCTTGATTTTGGGAAAGTTTCCAAAATGCTATGGGAACCCGCCTTTCATTTAGCACTGCTTTTCACCCTCAATCAAGTGGTCAAGTAGAACGTGTCAACCAGATTCTAGAAGACAAGCTTTGAGCTTCTGTTATCTCATTCGGAATGGATTGGGAGAAATGCCTTCCCTTTGCTGAATTTGTTTATAACAACAGCTATCAATCTAGCTTGGGTAAAGCCCCTTTTGAAGTTCTCTATGGACGAAGGTGTCGAACACCTCTTAACTGGTCAGAAACCGGGGAAAGACAATTCTTTGGCCCGGACATGATCCAGGAAGCAGAAGAGCAAGTTCGCATTGTTCGTGAAAAATTGAAAACAGCCCAATCTCGTCAAAAGAGTCAATACGACCGAAAACATAAGGTTATGACTTTTGAGGTTGGCGAGAAGGCTTACCTTCGGGTTACCCCTCTGAAGGGAACCCATCGTTTCAGTATCAAAGGCAAATTGGCTCCTCGCTACATTGGACCCTTTTGCATTCTTCCTAAACGAGGAGAAGTTGCCTACCAATTGGAACTACCTCCGCATCTCTCCAGAGTCCACGACATCTTCCATGTTTCTCAACTCAGGCGTTGCTTCTCAGATCCTATCCGTGGAGTGGACCACGAAACGCTTGATCTTCAAGATAACCTCATGTATCGAGAGTACCCCGTTCGTATCCACGATTAAGCCGAGCGTACCACTCGACGTCATAATATCAAGTTTCTCAAGGTTCAATGGTCGCACCATTCTGAGAAGGAAGCCACCTGGGAAAGGGAGGATCGTCTTCGACTTGAGTACCCCGCCTTCCTTCCAGAGGAACCCAAATCTCGGGACGAGATTCTTTTGAGTGGGGGTGAGTTGTCACACCCTAGCTAGTTCATGCATTAGAGTGTTGCATCATGTTTACTCTTTTATCAGAAACTTGAAATGGGGATGACAGAACCCCCAGCCCCCTCTGAAACAACTAGGGTTTACTAAAATTATTTTCAATGAACCTGAAATGCCCTTCTAAAATGTCCATCATTTTTTTCTTGGTCCAGAACCTCTGCCAAAAGTGATGCACAGTTTTCTAGGTCATCCTAAGGTCTAGGAATTAAATCATAACTATTTGAGTTTGGGCATTTAAATTATATAAATTATTTTAAATGCTCAAATCTTACCAAACTAAAATGTTCCATGCTGTATATATTCCAGCTAGTGGCCATGAGCAGTTTCGTAAATTTAGGAGTTGTCTAAGTATTTTTAATAAGTCCACAAACTTACAGAATATATAAAAAACAGAAATAAGGAGAAAACCTTACCTGGCGCCTACCAACCGGCCCACCTGCCGGCCCAGCCCAGCTGCCGCACCAGCGAGCTGCTTGGCTCGGCCAGGCAGGCAGGCAGGTGCTCGGCGGTGAGCACCGCATGGGTGCCACACACCTGCTCGCCATCTCGCCGCTCCCCTCGTCCAGCTGATGACGGGGATCGTTTCCTCTCTCTCCCGTGAACCTCCAGGACACCTCCATTCTCCCCCAACTCCTCTCCCTCACTCTCCCACGCCATGGCCGACGCCATCGCCGCCGCACCCTCGCCGTAGCCGCGCTGTTCGTCAACCTCGCGCCGCGCCACCATTTCCAGAAGCTCCGCCACCCTCCTCTCCTTCGAGCAAGTCAAGCCCCGAGCGCTCGCGTGCCCCGAAGCCACAGCGCTGACCTCGACTGAACCGCCATTGCCGGAGATCCCCTTTGCCGTCGCCGCCGCACCAGCTTGTCTCCGACCGCGTCGTCTGCTCCCACAAGATCGCCGTGAGCCTGGTTACTCTCTCGCCCTTCCCTTTCTTGCTCTCGTGCACCACCACGAGCACACGAAGATCAACCGCACGCACCGCTGCGGAGCTCGTTGCCGACGTGCTCCCGGCCATCCTCCGGCCACCTCTCGCTGTCCATCGCACTCACCACGTTGTGTAGGATCTAACCATGCACTCCCCGCACCTCACCGCACACCCTAGCGCCGAGTTCGCCTCCACCCGAACTCCGGCGGCCGCCTAGGTCGTCGCCGGCGCCAATTCCGGCCACCCCGACCCCAACTAACTCCACCAAGAGCTGCGGGTTATCCTCAGCTCCACTTAGATGCCTTCCGCGCCTCATTTGGTGGCCGAAATGGCCAAAACCACTTCCGCCGCCGCGTCGTGCTCGCCGGCGGCTAGACGCCGGCGTGTTTGACCTGACTTTGACCACGGGTGGGCCCTGGTAGACTCTGTTGAGTCAATGACAAGTGGGGCCCCCTCTGCTAATTAACCCCGATTAGTTTAAACTAATTTTAGTTAGTTAATTAAACTACTGACATGCGGGACCCACTGGTCAGTTTGACCTGGACTGTTCTGTTGACTTGCTGAGGTCAGCATGACCTCATGCCGACGCAGTAATCCTTTTCTGGAATTAAAATAAATCCATAATGATTTATAAATTCCAGAAAATAACCCAAACTTCAAAAAAATCATAGAAATTAATCTGTAGCTCCAAATGCAAAGTTTTATATATGAAAAATGATCAGAAAAATCCAATCTATCCATCTGTACTGGTTTCATGCATGTTTAAACAAGCTAACCTACTTTTTATTGCAGAACAAGTTAAAGCACTTATAAGAGCCATGTATGAGTTTGGAACTTGAATCTTTGATTCAAATTGGTTCAAACCCATCTGGTCTTAGTTGCATTAGCCCAACACACTCATTTTGCCATGTTTCATGCATGCATCATATTGTTGCATATTGTTTGGTAATGTTGTGTACCGGTGTTCTTTGTGGCAGGTTCTGCTTCCGAGGACTACCGTGATTACCCTAACGAAGAACCATATCAGTGCATTGACCCATCAGGCAAGCAACCAACCATTTCATCATATCGATACAATCCCATGTTCTCGCTCCTGCTCTCTTTTACTGCATTAAGACAACGCGTTTCAAACTGTTGTGTGCTACGGTAGTTAAACCCATTTCCTCTGCATGACCTGTCATTGCCACAATAACTAGATGAAACCCACTAGCATGTGTAGGAGTTGTCTGAGCCATATGTATGTGTTGTTCCTACCTTGCTATGCCTGCTATGCTTAGAGTCGTGTCAGGTCTGGTTCATCTGGGTGATGGGCTAGAGTGAAATGATCATGCCGGTAATGAGAGTGATGTGGTGAACACGATTTGGTAAAGGTGTCGATGAAAGACCATGTAGGAGTACATGGTGGGTTGTTTCATTGAAGCCGTCCTTAAGCACTGAGATCTGTATGTGTGATTTAAGAATCAGCTACTACCATGCATTGGGCCCGAAAACCAATGGGCCCTCTCGACTTCCTATTCACCCTAGTCCTCTGTCTAGGAGTTGCAAGTAGTTTCTGGTGTTTGTAGCCTACTAGAGGCCGTGGACAGCGCTGACCATAGGGGTGGGCTGTGATGCGGTAGGTACGTGGCCGGGTGTACCGAATACCCATTAGGTATCTCGGGAACCATGTACACATCGTTCGGGGCCGTATGGGAAACCTCGGCCGGACTCCCTGCGGATGGAACCTGGATAGACGATAAACTTGGACTAGAGACTTAGGTGTTTATGTAGGTCGTGGCCGACACCCACGTTGGGCTTCCGCTTGAAGGTTGCCGAGTACATGTCGTGTAAACGGCGGTAAGTGGTGAGAGCGTGTGTGAAGAAGTACACCCCTGCAGGGTTAACATAATCTATTCGAATAGCCGCGTCCGCGGTAAAGGACTACTTGGTTGCCTATACAGTTCATAGACAAGTAAATGGATACTACTAAAAATCTCAAGATAAGTGTGAGTGCCGAGGATGGCTCTTCCGTAGGATGACGGAGGTGAATCCTCGGTGGTGTATCGAGGTGGTGACTAGTGGACTCGTGTGCAAAAAATCATTTCAAGTTGGTGTATCATAGGATAGCTTAGCCAAGAGTCAAAGCTGGCTTGCTGCAATAACCCCACCAACCCTTCTTGATAATGTGCATGTATGTAGGATCTGATGTAAGTCTTGCTGAGTACCTTTGTACTCATGTTGCTTTAATTTACATTTTCAGAAGACGCTGCAACCCCTTCTGATGGGTTCTTCGTAGACGTTGACATCGATGAGTAGACTGACGCCCAGGTGGTCATCCTGAGCTTGTGAAGGACCACGTAGTATAGATAGGCTTTCTCAAGCCTCTTTTATTTCACTAGTTGTCTGTACTCAGACAAGTTACTTCCGCTGTTGGCTTGTATGTCTGTATGACTTGAATGCAGGGTTTTATGACCCGTACTTGTGTGTATGTTATGTATGGCTCTCTGAGCCTTAAATAAAGTACTTGTGTTGTAGAGTCATGTTGTGATGCCTTGTTGTATTTGCACATATCGAGCATATTGTGTGTATGATTGAAATGCTTGGTATGTGTGGGATCTGACTATCTAGTTGTTTATTCCTAGTAGCCTCTCTTACCGGGAAATGTCTTCTAGTGTCTCCACTGAGCCTTGGTAGCTTGCTACTGCTCCGGAACACTTAGGCTGGCCGGCATGTGTCCTTCTTCATTCCTGTGTCTGTCCCTTCGGGGAAATGTCACGCGATGGATACCGGAGTCCTGTTAGCCCGCTACAGCCCGGTTTACCGGAGTCCTGCTAGCCCAGTGCTATAGCCCGGATCCACTTGCTGCTGACTGACACGTTCGATGCTGGGTCATGGATGCTTGTCCCTGTAAGTCTGTGCCACTTTGGGTTTACAACTAGCCATGTCAGCCCGGGCTCTTTACCATATGGATGCTAGCGACTCTATCATATACGTGTGCCAAAAGGCGCTAACGGTCCCAGGCAAAGGTAAGACGACACCCGTGGGAATACCGTGCGTGAGGCCGCAAAGTGATATGAAGTGTTACATGCTAGATCAATGTGGCATCGAGTCGGGGTCCTGACACCGCCTCACCTTTGAAATGCTTGCCTTTCTTTCTGACGGGATGCCTGCTCGGAAGAAATCGACGATGTCCCAGGTACACATTCTTCTTACAACTATTCAAATATATACTGTTGGTATCATCCAAACAGTGCGTGCATCCGTGGTATCCCTTGTTTGTCTGTCCTGAACGGTTACTGAGAGCAGGCCAATCATTGATGGTCACGAACATCAATGCCTTTAGGTCAAATTCTTCATGTTTGTGCTCATCCCATGCACGTACACCTGTTCCATTCCACAGTTGTAAGAGTTCTTCAACTAATGGCCTTAGGTACACATCAATGTCGTTGCCGGGTTGTTTAGGGCCTTGGATGAGCACTGGCATCATAATGAACTTCCCCTTCATGCACAACCAAGGAGGAAGGTTATACAAACATAGAGTCACAGGACAGGTGCTATGGTTGCTGCTCTGCTCCCCAAAAGGATTAATGCCATCTGCGCTTAGACCAAACCATATGCTCCTTGCGTCATCTGCAAACTCCTTCCCGTACTTTCTTTAAATTTTTCTCCACTGTGACCCGTCAGCGGGTACTCTCAACTTTCCGTCTTTCTTACGGTCTTCTCTGTGCCATCGCATCGCCTTGGCATGCTCTTTGTTTTGGAACAAACGTTTCAACCGTGGTATTATAGGAGAATACCACATCACCTTGGCAGGAATCTTCTTCCTAGGGCGCTCGCCCTCGACATCACCATGCTCATCGCGGCTGATCTTATAGCGCAATGCACCACATACCGGGCAAGCGTTCAAATCCTCGTACTCACCACGGTAGAGGATGCAATCATTAGGGCATGCATGTATCTTCTGCACCTCTAACCCTAGAGGGCAGACAGCCTTCTTTGCTTCGTACGTACTCTTGGGCAATTCGTTGTCCTTTGGAAGCATATCCTTTATCATTACCAGGAACTTTCCAAATCCCTTGTCAGATACACCATTCTCTGCCTTCCATTGCAGCAATTCTAGTGTGGTGACCAGCTTTTTCTTGTCACCTACGCAATTCGGGTACAACAATTTTTTGTGATCCTCTAACATGCGCTGCAACTTCTTCTTCTCCAAATCACTTGTGCAGTTTCTCTTTGCATCGGCAATGGCTCGACCTAGATCATCAACTGGCTCATTTGATGTCTCTTCTTCAGCTTCTTCCCGCATTGCCGGCTCAGCTTCTTCCCGCATTACCGGCTCAGCTTCTTCCCCCATTGTTATATCATCGTATTCAGGGAACCCATGGCCAGGATAGCTGTCGTCGTCCTCTTCTTCTTCATTGTCTTCCGTCATAACCCCTCTTTCTCCGTGCTTGGTCCAAACATTATAGTGGGGCATGAAACCGGACTCAAACAGGTGGACGTGAATGGTTCTTGACGTAGAGTAATTGCGACCATTCTTACAGCCAGCACATGGACAAGGCATAAAATCATCCGCCCGCTTGTTTGCCTTAGCCGCAAGCAGAAAAGTATGCACGCCCTCAACGAACTGGGGAGAGCATCGGTCATCCTACATCCATTGTCGGCTCATCTTCATTACACAACACCGAATAGACAAATTAATACAAGTTCATACATAAAGTTCATACAACACTTAAATTCAACAAACAAATAACTCTCTAGCTAAAGCATTTAAATGCAACAACAAATGCGATCAAGATCGCAACTAAGGTAACAATTGATCCAACAGCATAATGATACCGAGCCTCACTATCGATGGCATATTTTCTAATCTTTCTAATCTTCAAGCACATTTTCTGCTTCTTGATCTTGTGATCATCGACGACATCGGCAACATGAAACTCCAATTCCAGCTTCTCCCCCTCAATTCTTTTCAATTTTTCTTTCAAGTACTCGTTTTCTCTTTCAACTAAATTTAACCTCTCGACAATAGGGTTGGTTGGAATTTCTAGTTCACATACCTCCTAGATAAAAATATCTATGTCAACTTGATGGGCATAATTTGTCATAAACACGAAATGCAACAAATAGTTTTAAAAGAGAATATACCACATCCGAATCATAACAAGGACGAGGGCCGACGGGGACGGATATCAAAACCATGGCACTATGTATAACAAATAACGTACGGGTAAGATAATTATTATACGAGTAACTATATATCCAAATCACACAAACATCAATTTTAGCACATATATATATTTCCTCCCAAATTACTAAACTCACAAATTAATAACTATTTAAAGCATTGCAAGAGCTAATCTAGCAATGAGAGATGAAAGGACAAAGTTGCTAACCTTTGTGATCATTTGAATGTATGGGGGCCTTCAAATCTTGACAAATTTTGGGCAAAATGTGTGATGAGCTCGAGAGGAAGAGGGGAAGAACAGAGAGGAGAGGGGAAAGGGGAAGAACAGAGCGAGCTCGGGTGGACGAAGGGATTATGTAGGACGACCTTTAGTACCGGTTCGTGCCAAGAACCGGTACTAAAGGTGCTGGAGGGGTCCCAGACTGACAACATCCTGCCACCACTCTCATTAGTACCGGTTCGTGGCACGAACCGGTGCTAAAGGTTAGCCACGAACCGGTACTAATGAGAGCGGCCCGGCTAGCCGTTGGAACCGGCACTAATGTAACATTTGTGCCGGCTCAAATACAAACCGGCACTAATGTGCTTCATGTTTGACCCTTTTTCTACTAGTGCATATGAACGGAACGGTGAAAAGTTGCATGGCAATATATCTCGAAATGGCTATGGAAATGCCATAATAGGTAGGTATGGTGGCTGTTTTAAGGAAGGTAAATGGTGGGTGTATGGTACCAGCGAAAGTTGTGCGGTACAAGAGAGGCTAGCAATGGTGGAAGGGTGAAAGAGTGCGTATAATCCATGGACTCAACATTAATCAAAAGAACTCATATACTTGTTGCAAAAATTTAGAAGTCATCAAAAACCAAAGTACTACGCGCATGCTCCTAGGGGGATAGATTGTTAGGAAAAGACCATTGCTCGTCCCCGACCGCCAACATAAGGAAGACAATCAATAAATAAAATTGTGCTCCAACTTCATCACAAAGCGGTTCACCATACGTGCATGCTACGGAAATCACAAGCTTCAACACAAGCATTCTTTAAATTCATAATCACCCAACTAGCATCTATCTATCTATCTATATCTATCTATCTATACCTATACTAATCATAGACTCCCTAAAAATTCTCACGTTAATTAGAATTTACGAGTCGTCCATCTGGTGGGACCGAATTATTACGGTGTAGATCCAATCATAAAATCCTAAGCTAATTTTTTTCTTGATCGTTCAATTTACGTTACTATTGCGGTGAAAAAAAGAGCCAACCTTACCCAGCCTACACGTAACAGATATTTTCAAGTGTCCATGTTAATTAGGACTTGGCAAAAAACTATAAATTATTTGCACTTGTGGTAAAAAATCTGACCGGCCTCTTCCAGAACTACTATTGTGGTGGAAAAAACAACGACCTGACCCAGCCTACAATTCTCAAGTCTCCACGTTAATTAAGTTTGAGTTAATCCTAGACAAAATACTATAACCAAAAATCCTTGGACGTCTCCACCGACCTAAAGTACATAACGAATCTCCATGGCTCCAAAAAAAAGAATATCCTACAGGGCAGGCCGAGGTTTCCCTATTCCAGCGTCTAACCTCTGCCGCCAGCCTCCTGTGTTTGCCGGAGCTCGCCCCTACTCCATCGTTCGTCCAAGCTCCATGAGTCCAGAGGCAAGGGCGATAGATCTCCCTCCCTCTCTCTCTCTCTCTCTCTCTATGTGTGTGTGTTGCAAGTGAAAAAGAGAATCTATGTGTTGCAGGTGAAGAAGAGAAGGCCGCCAGTGAGATCCAGCGGCAAATATGAGAGAAGCAAGATTTGCATGTACCTGATGAACATCATCAGCTGATTATATAATTGGCCGCCTCCACACGCTATACAAAATTGGGCGACGAAGTGCAATGCAAGACATTCCACCATGCACTGAATATTATTATTAACATGGTCCTGCCCAGCTTTTGATTAGGTAAATACAATGCATTCTCTCTCAGTGCAGTGTGTTAACGGCTCAATGCTAGCACTGTTTAGCCTATCTAGCCCGTGTGCATATGGGAAGCTCTTCTTGGCTGCGGCACCATCGCGACCAAGGACGAGGCAATAAATTCCCATTAAGCAACTGGTCTCGTTTTGATCTGAGGTAGTATAATATTTTTCTTACTATATTTAATTGCAATGATTTTTTTAGCATGCACCTCTCTGTGATATTTGTCTGTTGGAGCCTGGAGATTCGCTCAAGTAAACAAGTTTCATATTTCTATCGCACATATCAGCTCTATTTTTGTCTCTGTTCCTCATCTGTGTCACATAGCATAAAATATCCAATTCTACGTCTCCCTTAATCGTACGGACCTCTAAATCATCAAATTTTTAGTCCAGCCAATAAAGTCGTCCATCAAGGAACCACCGATGCCCATTGTAAGAGTTAAAAAATTATATTTTAGTACAGTTTGTTTTTGTGACCTCTTATACTTCGACTGTGCTTTTGATGCCCCATCTGTGCATTTTGTTATGGCATTCGATGTTGGGCCTGATTTGATGGGCATTATATGAATTTCAACTAATTCGCCTCTTTTTCAGGTTCCAAGCATAATGCATTTATTTTATTTTCTCTAGGGATTCTACTTTAATTAGGTATGTTCTCTGTGTTTTATGTAATTTTTGTGAAGGACGACCAATCAATTGTTTCACAGGCTAGCATGGTTGTTGGGCACATGTTATTATTATCTGCAAGACAGAAAATGTTCATGTTCCATGCAATTGACTTTCCATGTACATATAATTTTTGGGTCTTATCGACAAAATCCACCAGATCACGATATTGGAGGTATTCTAATTAATCTTTTCTGAATGCCCAAGACAGAATCAGACCGGAAATATGACAATCCCGCCATGCAACGTAGGCCCATGCATGAATAATATATCTCATCGGGTCTTTCCAAACTTTACATTGCCCAATGCATCAGATGTTAGAGTTGCCTATCTTCTCTCGAATTATTTTTCCAATTGGTAGGGAACTCAATTTGCATCGTTAATGAGTAACAATTGTACGTGCCATCAGTGCATGAACTGTAACATTTGTAGGACAATCTAGGTTAAAAATATGATTCATGCATGTTTGGTTAAGAGAGTGGGCGGATATGTTAAACATGTTTTGTTTGAGATTTTGCAGCATAATCAGATTACTTGCACAGTAGCCCAAACCTATGTAAACATATGGAGAAAGTTTACACCTGCTGGATGAAACCGAATTCCAGGGTACCAAGTTATAAATGTCAATGTTACATACAAACAAGAAAACTAAACATGTACGTACGAACAATGTACATTCAAGAAATATATTTACTTATTTTTACACTGTTCATTTTTTGTTACGTGATAAGGTTTTTCGCTAATGCCTAGAAACGACTCGCGGAATTCACGGAGTTTCCAGCATACTTGGCAAAGCCTACAAAAAACACAGCATTGTGTTTGTATGAGTTCTGTTCTCGGCAAACACCATTCGGCTAGACGAACGTCAACAGCCATCAACTTTGCTGAGTTCTTATTATCGGGCATTCGATAAACATTTAAGTAGTCATTGTCGAGTTTCAAAAAATGAAAACTCGGCAAGCCACCAAGTTGGGAATAATATGTATATTAGTTTGTCGGTTTGACAAATAGCCATCACGGTGGCAGGTAATGGACATGAGGCACGTGTCTCAGTTTGTTCGGTTTGATAAATAAGAGTTTAGGACATTAATATATCAGTATTTCGCTAAATATAGTATGCATTCATAATTTTTTGTTCACTATATAAAAAATTATTCCAATAAGGTTTTTGTATATACCATATTAGTCAAAGTTCATGTGAATTCAACATAGGGACCCAAACAGTTTACTTTTGACTATGGGGCAGTTTGGATGGCACCCAGGCTAGCCAGGCCAAATCGCGGGTAAGCCAAAAATTGGCGATTAAATTTGCCAGCACGGATATGCCCTGGCATTGGCACAAAATATGAACTAGCGACCAAAATTGTGGTGGCCAACCAAACAAACACCCACGCTGGTCTTCACTGCCCATGTTTTGGTAAGGCGAGCATCAGCTATCATCCAAACAGCTTTACTATATTAGTATTTTCACATTTAGGATATGACTAATAAAATTTAATATGTTTATATCAATACATTGTGATATGATGGAAGCAAAGGAGATGCACAAAAGAGCTACCATCAAAACATGTAAGAAGCTCAACCAAATGCCTATTTTCTCTATGCATGATTATATCAGTTGGAGAGTAGGCTTTTGTCGTTTTATGAGAAAATTATGGAACAAGTAAAAAATTAATAAAAAATGGTCTCTGATGCATGCATTTATTCTTCCTAAGGTCTAACTTTTTTTTGATTCTGTGAGGCTCAAATATTTTTTGGGATATCATTGACCTCAAAGACCGGAAAAGAAACCACCTGAAGTACCCAAAAAAGTCAGTAATTCAGTTTGTTTTGAAGGGCCTATGTTAGTTCGCCACACTGGGTCAAAATTTAGAGAAGAGCAACTATTTGTTGAAGTTCATTTTGGAAGAGAATGGAACAAGTGCAACACTGGCACCATACCTAGAAAAATATCAATTAAGTTTTAGCAACCTAAGATTTAGCTTCAACGAACCAATATTATTTTGTCTGCAAATGGAAGCTTATTTTATTAATTATTTTTTCATGTATCTAGGTGATATATACCTACTCTAGAGACTGGTTGGAATAGATGTCAACTGAATGGAATCTGTTGAGGGCATATATACCAAGATTACAGGAGATTGAATCATTTAATTTTTTTATCTAGATCATGAATATTTAATTATATGCGTCATTTGATATTCTATTATTTGAAGTATTAAATTTAAACTATGATAAGACTACAGTATTAAACATATATGGTCATATGACAAGATGGAGTTATTCCAATTGAAATTTAGGAATTCTCAATTTCATTACTTCCAGTAAATGAAAGGTAGTCTCAGAGCTTCATCCCATTGTAGGTTACTAAACTAGCCCGTGCGAATGCACGGGTTTACGGCGAGTGACTTTAATATCACTACCTTCATATCTCAAAACAATTATCAAGCATCAAATTGATCATGGCATCCAATTCACTTTCTATGATAGGATTTATTATACCCAACTTGGATGCTCATCATTCTAGGACCAACTTTATGATCATAGCAAATACAATGCTGTTCTAAAAGACTCTGAAAATGATATAAGTGAATCATGAGAGACTAGAAATTTCTTCAAAATTAAGACACCACCGTGCTATAAAAGATATAAGTGAAGCACTAGAGCAAAAACTATCAAGCTCAAAAGATATATGTGAAGCACATAGAGTATTTAGCAAATTCTAATCAAACTGTCTTCTCCCAAAAGGTGTGTACAGAAAGGATGATTGTGGTAAACTAAAAAGCAAACACTAATATAATACACGATGCTCCAAGCAAAACACATATCATGTGGCGAATAAAAATATAGCTTCAAGTAAAGTTATCAAGCTTAGGATGCCTTCCCGGGTCATCCCCAAGCTTAGGATTTTGGCTATTCTTGAATATCTTGGGGTGCCATGGACATCCCCAAGCTTAGGCTCTTGCCACCCTTTATTCCATAGTCCATAAAAGCTTTACCCAAAACTTGAAAACTTCAGAACACAAAACTCAACAGGAAATCTTATAAGCTCCGTTAGTGAAAGAAAACAAAACCACCACATAAGGTACTGCAATGAACTCATTCTTTATTTATATTGGTGTTAAACCTACTGTATTCCAACTTCTTTATGGCTTATAAACTAATTTACTAGCCATAGATGCATTGAAATAAGCAAACAACACATGAAAAACAGAATCTGTCAAAAACAGAACAGTCTGTAATAATCTATAACTAACGCAAACTTCTGGAACTCTAAACATCATACCAAAATAGAAAATCCTGGAAAAAATTTCTATTGAACATCAGCAAAAAGAATCAACGCAAAATCATGTTCCTGTGATTTAACAAAATTATATTGGTGTGTGCAAAGTTTCTGTTTTGCAGCAGAATCAAATCAACTATCATCGTAGCTTATCCTATAGGTTCTACTTGGCACAAACACTAATTAAAAGATAAAACACATCTATACAGAAGGTATATGCAAGATTTATTACTAAACAGGAGAAAAAAACATAAAGAAAAATTGGGTTGCCTCTCAACTAGCACTATTGTTTAATGCCCCTAGCTAGGCATAAAAGCAAAGATAGATCTAACGAGTGCCATCTTTGGCACTAGGTTCATAAGTAGCACGCATGATAGATTCATAAGGTAATTTGACTTTCTTTCTTGGAAAGTGCTCCATGCCTTTCTTTAATGGAAATTGGAATCTAATATTCCCTTCCTTCATATCAATAATAGCACCAATCGTTCTAAGGAAAGGTCTACCAAGAATAATAGGGCAAGAAAGATTGCAATCTATACCAAGAAAGATAAAATCTACCGGCACCAAATTTCTATTTGCAATGATAAGAACATCATTGATCCTTCCCATAGGCTTTTTAATGGTGGAATCCGCAAGGTGCAAATTTAAAGAGAATTCATCAAGATCATGGAAACCTAGAATATCACATAAAGTTTTCGGAATCGTGGAAACACTAGCACCCAAATCACACAAAGCAAAACACTCAAAATCTTTAATTCTAATCTTTATAGTAGGTTACCACTCATCATTAAGTTTTCTAGGTATAGAAACTTCCAAACTAAGTTTTTCATCATAAGATTGCATCAAGGCATCAACAATATGTCTGGTAAAAGCTTTATTTTGACTGTAAGCAGGAGGAGAATTAACAACGAATTGAAACAAGGAAATACAAACTTTTAAAGAGCAGTTATCATAATCAAATTCCTTGAAATCCGAGATATTAAGTTCAATTTTATTAGAAGTAGAGGATTCTCCAATCTCGCTTATACCAATTTTAGCATCAAGATCTAAAGACTCAGAATTTTTGGGACGCCTTCTAGGTAAAGTTGATTCATCATCACTCCCATAATCATCAAAATTTATATTGCAAAACATAGATCTAATCGGAGACGCATCAATAACTTTAATATCCTCATCATTATTTTCGTGGAAACTAGAAGAACACGCTTTTATAAAGCTTTCTTTTTTAGCACGCAATCTAGCGGTTCTTTCCTTGCACTCTTCAATGGAAATTCTCATTACTTTGAGAGACACATTGATATCATGCTTAGGAGAAGAAGATCTAAGTTTAAGAGAATTAACTTCAAGCGAAAGTCTATCAACGTTCCTAGCCAAATCATCAACTTTGAGCAATTTTTCTTCAAACAAAGCATTAAAATTCTTTTGTGAAATCATAAATTCTTTCACACTATTCTCAAAATCAGAGGGTATCTTATTAAAATTACCATAAGAGTTATTGTAGGAATTACCATAACTTTTAAATGGATTACTAGGGAACGATCTAGCATTAAAATTTCGTCTATAAGCGTTGTTTCCAAAACTGTTCCTACCAACAAAATTCACATCCACAGATTCATTATTATTCTCAATCAAGGAAGACAAAGGCATATCATTGGGATCAAGAGGAATATTTTTAGTAGAAATCATCTTCATAAGGTCATCCATCTTTCCACTCAAAACATTGATTTCTTCTATAGCATGCATTTTTTACTAGAAGATCTTTCGGTGTGCCATTGAGAATAATTAGCCATAATATTATCAAGAAATTTTGTAGCATCTCCCAACATGATTTCCATAAAGGTGCCTCCCGCAGCCGAATCTAAAAGATTTCTAGAAGCAAAGTTTAACCGGCATAAAAATTTTGTATGATCATCCATAAATTCAAACCATGAGTAGGGCAATTGCGAAGCATCAATTTCATTCTTTCTCAAGATTGGGCAACATGCTCATGATCAAGTTGTTTAAAATTCATATTATCGTTCCTAAGAGTGATGATCTTAGCGGGGGGAACATACTTAGAGATAAAAGCATCTTTGCACTTGTTCCAAGAATTAATACTATTTTTAGGCCTACTAGATTTATCTTTATTGCCATGGGAGAAGTGCTTAGCTTTGGGTTCAATCTTTTGAGAAATCATAAATTCTTTCACACTATTCTCAAAACCAGAGGGCATCTTATTAAAATTACCATAAGAATTATTGTAGGAATTTCCATAATTATTAGAGGAATTACTAGGGAACGGTCTAGCATTAAAGTTTCCTCTATAAGCATTGTTCCCAAAACTATTCCTACCAACAAAATTCACATCCATAGATTCATTATTATTCTCAATCAAGGAATACAAAGGCATATAATTGGGATCAAGATGAGTATTTTTAGTAGAAAACAATTTCATAAGTTCATCCATCTTTCCACTCAAAACATTGATTTATTCTATAGCACGCACCTTTTTACTAGAAGATCTTTTGGTGTGCCATTGAGAATGATTAGCCATAATATTATCATGAAGTTTTGTAGCATCTCCTAACGCGATTTCCATAAACATGCCTCCCGCGGCTGAATCTAAGAGATTTCTAGAAGCAAAGTTCAAACCGGCATAAAATTTTTGTATGATCATCCATAAATTCAAACCATGAGTAGGGCAATTGCGAAGCATCAATTTCATTCTTTCCCCAGATTGGGAAACATGCTCACGACCAAGTTATTTAAAATTCATAATATCGTTCCTAAGAGTGATAATCTTAGCGGGAGGAAAATATTTAGAGATAAAAGCATCTTTGCACTTGTTCCAAGAATCAATACTCTTTTTAGGCAAAGACGAAAACCAAACTTTAGGTTGATCTCTAAGTGAAAACGGAAATAACTTAAATTTGACAATATTGTTATCCATATCTTTCTTATTTTGCATATCACACAAATCAACAAAGTTATTTAGATGAGTAGCGGCATAGGAAGGACGGTGAATTGATCTTTCATAACAAGATTCAGCAAAGCAGTATTGATTTCACAAGACTCAACATCATTAAGAGGAGCAATCGGAGTACTAAGGAAATCATTATTATTGGTATTCGAGAAATCACACAATTTGGTATTATCTTGTGCCATGGCAACATGTAATCCAACACACAAGCAAACAGAAAAACGGCAAGCGAAAGAGAGAGGAGGAGATTTGGAGAGAGAGGGCAAATAAAACGGCAAGGGTGAAGTGGGGGAGAAGAAAACGAGAGGCAAATGGAAAATAATGTAAATGCGATGGAGATGGGTTTGTGATGGGTACTTGGTATGTCTTGACTTGAGCGAAGACCTTCCCGGCAACGGTGCCAGAAATCCTTCTTGCTACGTCTTGAGCTTGCGTTGGTTTTCCTCGAAGAGGAGAGGGTGATGCAGCAAAGTGTAGCGTAAGTATTTCCCTCAGTTTTGAGAACCAAGGTATCAATCCAGTAGGAGGCTCCTCAAAAGTCCCAGGCACCTACACAAACAAACTGAGAACTCGCAACCAACGCAATAAAGGGGTTGTCAATCCCTTCACGACCACTTGCGAAAGTGAGATCTAATAAAGATAGTATGATAAGATAAATATATTTTTGGTATTTGTGATATAGTTGCAAAAAGTAAAGATGCAAATAAAGTAGATTGAAAGATAATATGATAAGAGATAGACCCGGGGGCCATAGGTTTCACTAGAGGCTTCTCTCAAGATAGCATAAGTATTACGGTGGGTGAACAAATTACTGTCGAGCAATTGATCGAAAAGCGCATAGTTATGAGATTGTCTAGGCATGATCATGTATATAGGCATCACGTCCATAACAAGTAGACCGACTCCTGCCTACATCTACTACTATTACTCCACACATCAACCGCTATCCAGCATGCATCTAGTGTATTAAGTTCATAAGAACAGAGCAACGCATTAAGCAAGATGACATGATGTAGAGGGATAAACACATGCAATATGATATAAACCCCATCTTGTTATCCTCGATGGCAACGATACAATATGTGTCTTGCAATCGTTTCTGTCACTGGGTAAGAACAGCGCAAGATTGAACCCAAAGCTGAGCACTTCTCCCATGGCAAGAAATATCAATCTAGTAGGCCAAACCAAACTAATAATTCGAAGAGACTTGCAAAGATAACTCAATCATACATAAAAGAATTCAGAGAAGATTCAAATATTATTCATAGATAAACTTGAACATAAACCCACAATTCATCGGATCTCGACAAACACACCGCAAAAACAGTTTACATCGAATAGATCTCCACAAGAGAGGGGGAGAACATTGTATTGAAATCCAAAAATAGAGAAGAAGACATCTAGCTAATAACTATGGACCCGTAGGTTTGTGGTAAACTACTCACAACTCATCGGAGGGGCAAGGATGTTGATGTAGAAGCCTTCCGTGGTCGATTCCCCCTCCAGCAGAACACCGGCGAAGGCTCCAAGATGGTATCTCGCAGATACAGAAGGTTAGAGTGGTGGAAATCGTGTTTCGCCTACTCCCTGGATGTTTTCGGGGTACGTAGGCTTATATAGGAGGAAGAAGTACGTCGGTGGATGCCCGAGGGGCCCACGAGACAGGGGGCGCGCCCTATAGGGGGGGCGCTCCCTCCTATCTCATGGGAGCCTCCGCTGCTTCTTGACTTGCACTCCAAGTCCTCTGGATCATGTTCGTTCCAAAAATCACACTCCCAAAGGTTTCATTCCGTTTGAACTCCGTTTGATATTCCTTTTCTTCGAAATACTAAAATAGGCAAAAAACAGCAATATGGGCTGCGCCTCCGGTTAGTAGGTTAGTCCCAAAAATGACATAAATGTGTAAAATAAAGCCCATAAACATCCAAAAGGGGTAATATAATTGCATGGAACAATAAAAAATTATAGATACGTTGGAGACGTTTCAGATGGTCCCTACAATCAAAGGTGATCGGGCAGGCCGACCAGGGATTAAATTTCGGGGCGATGGGCTCAACAGCGTATACATCTCTGAGTGCACGTTTGCGCGTTCTCTTTGGAATGTGAGTTACGTAAATCATATTCAATGTTTTGACTTCTGGTGGGAATTTTTTCTGTCCTCGAGTGTTCGGCTGGCGAGGCTCATCCTCATCTTCACTTGGCGTCTCCCTCCCCTTTTGTTCGGCATTCAGCTTGCCGGCCTGCTTGAAAACCCAACACTCTCCATGGGTGTGGTTTGCAGGTTTTTTGGGGGTGCCGTGAATCTGACATAATTTGTCTAGAATCTTGTTTAGGCTGGATCGTCCATCTCTGGTGCCTTTAAATGGCTTCTTCCGTTGACGGGGTCGAGAGCCCCTAAATCCGGCGTTGACCATCGTGATCTCTGGGCTACCCTCATTGTTTTTGTCTCGGATACTATGTTTGAAATCCGCTAAGGCTTCAGCGTTCGGGTAATCAACTATTTGATTCTTCTTAGTAAGAAATCTGTCCCAGAGCTTTCGGGCTGGCTCGGGCCAGGTGACATTGGGCATCTTGCCCACCATGGCGCCCCCGCACTCCGCTTGTTGGCCGCCCACCACCTTTGGCTTCACGTTGAAGGTCTTCACCCATAGGCCGAAGTGGGGCGTGATGCGGAGGAAGGCCTCACACACGACGATAAACGCCAAGATGTTGAGGACGAAGTTGGGGGCCAAATCATGGAAGTCCAACCCGTAGTAGAACATTAGTCCACGGACGAGCGAGTGGAGGGGGAACCCCAGCCCGCGGATGAAGTGAGAGAGGAATACTACCCTTTCCTGCAGTTTCGGGGTGGGGATGATATGTAGCTATGTAGCAGTAGGGAAAAGCCTATACACAGAATCTTACCAGTAGCACGCTTTAAAATCAGGCACTACTGCTATGTAGTAGTAGTGCGCGCTCTCAAAACTCGCTGCTGAAACAAGTTTATCAGTAGCATGTACACTCTAAGACGCGCTACTGCTAAAATTCCCACGACGCTGCCGCGAGGCCAGTTATAGCAGCAGCACGTTGACACAAAGAGCGCTACTGCTACGGATCGTAGCAGTAGTGCATTTACGCAATAATCGCTGCTACTAAGGTTAGTACAAAAATTTAGTGCCACCTCGCTCCGTGAAAAGAGTTTGTACCACCTTAAATATGTTACTTCTATAACTTTCACAAGCACAAGGTCTTCATTGAACTCTATGTGTAGGATCTGTGGCTGCAATAGGAATCCGCGCATGTTCTTAAACCAACCGTCGAGGATTCCTATTGACAAATCAGATTGTACACAAAAAGACAATTGATGATCAATGTATTTTTATGTCTATGTCTAACATAGCAGTAGCGCGTTCTCGGTGAAAGGCGCTACTGATACGTCATTTAGCAGTAGCCCATTTTGCTATAGCGCGCTAGTGCTAAGCCATTCCCTCTCCCCCCACTCACCTATCCGATCCAGATCACACTCACACACACACACACTCGATCTCCCCCTCAACCCTCGCGCCGCCAGTCCTCCCATGTCGCCCCTCCTCCGATCTGCGATGTCGTCACCTCATCCTCCTCGCTGGACTCGATACCGGCGTCCTCCTCCGTCCTCCCTCCACTCGTCGCTGGCCGACCCCTCCTCGCTCCGCCTTCCTCCTCAATTCTCCCTCCACTCGCCGCCGGCCAGCCCCTCCTCGCTCCGCCTTCCTCCTCCGTCATACTCTCTTCTCCCTCCTCAAGTCGCCCCTCCTTCTCCCTCCTCCCTGCTATATTTTGATTTGGTAGGCTAGTTCAGGTGCAACATTCTGCTTTAGTTGATATGATTCAGTTGATTTAGTAGGCTAGTTGATTTAGTTGATTTAGTTCATATGCAACATTTTGATTTAGTTGATTTAGTAGGCTAGTTGATTTAGTTGATTTAGTAGGCTAGTTGATTTAGAACATTTTGATTTAGTTGATTTAGTATGCTAGTGGATTTAGTATGCTAGTTGATTTAGTTGATTTAGTATGCACCATTTTATTGTTATTTTTTCGGCAATAGGTGCCACCGAAATGCTCTGGTACATGGTACCTTGTCATCTAATATGTTATTAGATCTTACGATTATAATTGTCCATAAAATAGCTTTTCGCGGAACAACCCAAAATATCACATGCTACTCTTTTTCTTTCCTGTCAAGTGAATCATTAATCCTTTGATCATATTGCTTTAGGAAAATGGTGCCACCACCACCACCACTATGTCGACTGTGCAAGTCAAGGTGCGCCAGCAGCCTTGCAACTGGCAAGTTGTTTGGCATCTACTTCCAGCCGCGTTATCGTCATGCGGCGGTAAGAAATTAGATGAAATGTAACAACTATTTTATTTTTAGAGTTGGCATTCCTGCATTGTGTCATTTTTCTTTTCTTACACAGACCGTCCCATGCAATGTGAGGTTGACATTCAACAAGCTGACAGGAGACACTGTGACATTTGAGGCTCCTGAGGGGGCCGTACACTATGGAGGTCGAGAAAGGACGCAATATGTCGCAGATTGGAGGAGATGGATGGGCCCGTTTCCTCGGCCGCATGCGTCTTATTGGTGGTGAGTTGATCATCTTCTCCTTCAGAGCAGAAAGACCCAAGCTGGCTGTCATTTATCTCAACCTGGTGGAAGATGATGAAGATGACGAAGATGCTGAAGATGACGAAGATGATGCTGATAAAGAAGATGATGAAGATAATGAGGACCCACTCGATGAAGATCATGAGAACCCACTTCATGAAGCCATCGTAGCTCAAAGAATGAGGCTGAGCGAGGAGGAGGTGTGCAACCTATGGGACATAATTCCACCACGTGCTAACTTTGTCGGGATGCCATTCGTGACCCGCCTGACAAGTACCATGGTCGATCGACATGATATGGTATGTTATACTTACAAATGCAAATTATCCGATGATATGCTTAGTGTAGAGTCCAATGATATGTTGTGTGGAATCTAGTCGTTGATATGCTTTAGTGTAGTGTCTGATCACATGCTTATTAGTGTAGAATCCAAGGAACTATTAATAGTGTAGATAATCCATATATACTTATTAGTAGAATTCATGATTAATTAGTACAAATGCGTAGTACTGTGTCTTTTGATAGTGTAGAAATCTAGACTTTATAGAAATATATTTGCAAGAGTATGTGTGAGGCTATTTATTAATTATATGTTTTTCTTATTCAGAAATTGCCAAAGAACCTATCTGTGAGTTATGGTATCGAGCCTGATGAAGAAGGCTCAGCTGGACTATGCCTTACCGCAAGGGGCTCCGTCACCACCTGTACTTACCGCATGGACACAGGCGGTCGCACACACTTAAACTCGATTGGGTCACTACTAGGAAAAGGGCTATAGATAGGATTGACACTAATGGCGCACCAGGGATGTAGTGCGCCACTACTATATAATAATGGCGCACTAGTTGGTGATGTGTCATTAGTGTGGAAGACACTAATGGCGCACCAGACAAAAGGTGCTCCACTAGTGATAATTTTTTTTTCATTTTTACATACATACTAATGGCGCATCCTACCGAAGTGCGCCATTACTAGTTCTAACTAGTAATGGCTCACCACACAAGGAGTGCGCCAGTACTGTATTTGTTTTTATTCTTTTTTTGCAAAACTACTAATGGCGCATCGTGTCACAGTGCGCCATTACTCGTTTAAACTAGTAATGGCGCACTACTACGCGGTGCGCCATTAGTATATATATATTGCACTATACACGACTATCTGGCTCGCGGTGACGGCCGATATCTGCCACGCGGAGAGAATCCCGGCCCAACCCCAATCTCATCCCCGACCCCAATCCGCGCCGTTCACAGCCATCACAAGCCTCCACCGTCTGATCCGCCGCGACCGACGGAAGCCAGAGCAAACCCTAACCCTAGGAGGCAACTCCGCGCGGGGGCACTCGACGCAGTCGCAGCGGCCTCCACCGGCCAAGGGGACGACGGATGGCGGCCTCTTCCTCCCCAGTAAGCCCCCTGCCTCCCCTCCCCCGCGTCCCTCACTTCTTCGTCGCTCGTGCATGCCACGCGCCCTTGGTCTGACGAGCTGCTACCGCTATCAACCGAAACCAATCTCGTTTTAATAATTAGGAAACAAAATATGTGTGTTTGTGACGAGTGTTTGTAGCACAGGCTGTGATTGTTAGTCGTGCTTATCATCCTCGCGCGGCCATTCTCTGACCGGAGTGTTAACTGAATGAGGATGGCATTGCTGATTGTATACTAGTGAACATCTGAATGGGGATGACACTTTGCCAAATGAGGATCCATTGCTGATTAAACATGAATGTATCCTCTGAGGTGGTACATTTAGTTGCTAAAACGATGAACAATGTAGTTTCTGGATATGAAAATCACATTGGTTATACTTTTACTTCTATTTACCCATGCCAATCTTCTTGCTTACTTTGACAGGAAGCACCACCGTCGTCGCCGAGCCACTCCACCAGCAGCCACCATCCTCGCACGGTTCCTCCTCGAGCAAGCCTCCCCGCAAGCGTCACCGAGCACCAAGCCGCGGGTCTGCCCCCTCCACACGCCCCTGAAGCAGCAAACCCTCGGCCCTCCTCTCCAGCAAGCAGATCTGCATCCTCAACATCTTTTCCCTGGACATACCTGCCTCTTGTAATTCAAGTGACAGCCTGACAGGTGACATTTTGTTGCAATTTCTGTGTTTTTTGTTCTGAATGTGTAGCTACGCAATGTGTAGAAGTGGTACAGGCCTGTAGTTAGAACAAATCATCAATTTTTAAATGCTTTGATCTAATAACAAAGAAAAAACCATGAGCCAGTCACGTTTGAAGGTTCTTTGGTTACTAGCAACTAGCATTGCTAGATGAGTTCTTCTGCTATCTTGTGATAATTGTAGTAGATTATAGCTTGCTTCAGTTTGTCATCATAAGTTGGTTAATTCGATATGCAGTTAACTTGATAATAGTTAGTTTACCGAATTGTTTAACAAAAAGGAGCTCCAGCATGCATAGTGTCCTTCACTATATACTAATCTTTGTATGCCCAGGCATATTGATGCATCAGTCCTGTAAGAAGCATCAGGGAAACAGAGGTTGGTTGTGGCAATTGTCACATTAGCCTTGCGCTCTCTAACCAAATGTAAGATATGCAACAAATAACGGACAAATACCTAACAGTTTTCTAGAGCTAGCAAAGAGATTAAAATCTCTGTGAGATATTCATAGCCATGAAGCCCAGTAGCCTGTAGTTCACTAAACTTATAGCCCAAGATCCAATTTACATGCTATACTCTTCAGCAACATTTCTTGCTAGAACTACTGTCACATGTGCACTTGGCAGGTAACACTAACTAAACCTAGTGTGCAAAAAGGATCACATGTTTTAGAGCAGTATCTGCTACTACAACCTAAGGGTTTTCTTAGCTAAATTAGGCTATATTCATTTTGTGTCATCTCCTTGCTGTCCATGTTAACTTCTTTTCATGGTACCCATAGATTTGACTTTCAGTGTTGGTGATTCTGCAGTTGTTGTAGACTACTATAGTGATGAGTGTCTACCTTTTGTAATCTACACTTCTTGCATAAGGATTTGCATGTGCCTTTGTACCATGAGTAATTTTGGGACTTGGGAATTGGTTCTTTCTTACTACAGTCTTGCTGGTATAGTATGGCTTTGTTCTTGGTGGAGGTTTCATTACTTGTTTCGTGTGGCTTAGGTTATATTTTAGTGGAATTTGTGTGATATGTTTGGCTGGACTATGCTCTTTTCACAGTTATAGTGTTGTCACTTTACAACTTGCATGCTTGCCATACCAGACCATCAGTATTCCGCTGTTATGATAAACTGTTCAATTCTTTGTATGGTTCTGTCTTTTTTCTATGATGGCAAGGGACACTGGTTGCTTATGCACTGAGTTGGGTTTTATGCGTCAAACAATCCATTTTGACAAGGCTCATTGATGGGTACTTTTTTTATTGGGTGCATTTATTTATATTATATCATATTGCTTCTATATCTGATCCACCATTGCTTGTACTAGTTTCTCAAGAATACATGTCTGTATAGCACAGAGAGCACCACAAGTTAAACACCTCAATCTATTAGTATTTGTCTGCATTTTCTCACATTCTTCTTGTATCTGATCTAGTATTGCTTGTAGTGGTTTGTCCAAAATGTTGAATGATACTGCCTGGAGATGCATATATTGTTTCACCTCTTCAGAGGCCAACATATTTTCCATGTTGTGATGGAGGCCTTTTTTTTAACACTGGGCTTTGCCACCTGTTGTTTGTCTTGTAAATATTGGACAGAGATTTAAGCAAGTAGCACATTGCCTTGTCCACCTGGGATAATGATTTTGCAGGTATGCCGAGAGGCCCTTGAGTTTGCCGGAATGTTGATTAACTTCCGTTCCGGCAAATTCGGGTACTCCATATGTCCTATTTTCAGCAAAGGTCATGCTGAAATTTTAGCATGACTTTGCTAAAAATAGGACATATGAGGTACTTGCGACTAATGCATGTTATCATGCATGTTTTATGATATGTTGCAAGGGTACTAATTGGTCTCTTCTGTTGCTTATCAGAGATGGCGGGAAGCAGCCACCGCCGCTCTGCGACACCGCAGTATGAGTTGGATGCTTCCGAGTACTTCACTATCATACTTGAGACTTTAGTATCATCCATGACGCAGGTATATAAAACGAGAGATCTCCCCTTCACCCATCTCATTATGATATCTGTTGTTTGCTACATCACTCATTGTCCCAAACTGCAGAGGCTGACTGACAGTTTTATGAACATGCTGATGGGTGAAGATCTGCCAAATAATGTGAAGCTGCGACAGGCCGGCAGCGGGTTTCGCAGGCAGTGGGATGTGGAGTTGGTGATCAAGGAGGGCCACATGTACTTGTCTCCTGGGTGGGAGAAGTTCTACTGTGCCTACGATCTGCGGCTGGGGTACTTCCTTCTCTTCAGGTACGACGACGACACCACCATGCTCATCGTGAAGGTGTTCAACGCGACTATGTGTCGCATGCGGTACGCTGACGATGATGATGCCGGTACGTTCTGCCTCTTCTTATTCCTCTACATTTGGCTTTGTCTCACATTGATTGTTAACGGTCATTGTTGCATTTGGACAGGTAATGGGAGCAGCAGCAGCGACACTGGCTACAGCCAAAGCAGCAGCGACTATGGCTATAGCGAAAGTAGTAGTGATTCTGGCTGTAGCGAAAGCAGCAACGATTCTGGCAGCAGCATAGACAACAAGAAGGATGATCCGGACTGGAGTGCGGGAGAAGAGGAGCAGAGTGGGGATGAGGAGCTGCAGGATGACGATGGGCATCAGGCTGAGGATGACCTAGCGCTGGTGGTGTCTGACCAAGGGCAAGAGATGGTGGTGGCTGACCATGGGCAAGAGATGGTGGTGGCTAACCATGGGCAAGAGATGGAGGTGGCTGAGGATGACCTAGCGATGGTCGTGCCTGAAGGTGGCCTCGCGATGGTGGTGGTGCCTGACAATGACCACGCACCGGTGGTGGCGCCGGCGATCCCACAGCTGGGCAATATGACCACGCCAATTGTGGTAGAAGACTACATCCCACTGCCTCCACTGCCTCCACCGCCTCGCCGCTCTTGGCGCATCAGGCTGAGGAAGGAGAAGGAGAAGAACAATGCATGAGAACTGAACTTTGTCAGGTATGTCAGATCTCCAAAATGATATATATATACTTAGTTACCTATGTTATCTCTAATATGCTTAGTTTCCTATAGGTTAGCTTCATTTTACCTAAGTTGGCTCTAATATGCTAACTTAGAGCTTATATTCTTAGTTTCCTATAGGTTAGCTCCAAAATAACTTATGTTAGAGCAAAATGATCAAGTTTACATAATAAGCTTATAGTCTTTTTCTTATTCTTCTTTTCCAAAATGACATAGGTTAGCTTCATTTTACCTAAGTTGTCTCTAATATACTAACTTAGAGCTTATATGCTTAGTTTCCTATAGGTTAGCTCCAAAATAACTTATGGTAGCACAAAATGATCAAGTTTACATAATAAGCTTATAGTCTTCTTCTTATTCTTCTTCTTTTCCAAAATGACATAGGTTAGCTTCATTTTACCTAAGTTGTCTCTAATATGCTAACTTAGAGCTTATATGCTCCAAAATTACGTATGTTAGCACAAAATGATCAAGTTTACATAATAAGCTTATAGTCTTCTTTTTATTCTTCTTCTTTTCGAAAATTCTTCTTATCCTTCTTCTAGTATTCTTCTTCTTCTAGTATTCTTCTAGTCTTCTTCTTCTTCTTCTTCTTACTTCTTGTTTATCATTTTCCAGATTTGATTTAATTCATGGAAGCTTGCATGGATGGAGTGCTTCTTTTCCATTTGTGTTTTTATTTTGTATCAATGTGAAACTTTTGTGAATTGATGGATAACGGTGTTGGATGAACAATGTGAAACTTTTGTAATATGTAACGATGGAACTATGTGTTGGCTATGTATGTATATATGATGGAACTTGTGTGTTGGCTATAATTGTTATATGGATGCTTGTGTATATATATGTGTTGGATATCTCATATGTGACATAGTGACCTGAGATTAAGAAAAAAAATAAAAAAATTGTTACTAATGGCGCACTACCATGTGGCGCGCCATTAGTATAGCAGACTCTAGTGGCGCACTGTGGGCAAAACTAATGGCGCACTGCGTGGTGCGCCATTAGTATACCAGATACTAATGGCGCACCAGTGGTGCACCATTAGTAAAAAATACTAGTGGCGTGATACTAATGGCGCACTGGTAGTCCGCCATTAGTAGGCAAAACCGGTGCGCCATTAGTAGGTCTTTTCCTAGTAGTGGGTGGAAGAGATTCCTTGTTGGCAAGAATATTCATGTTGGACAGGCCATCCTAATTACTATCAGTAACACCCACCACCTAGGCTTGAGGTTGATGATCGTCGTCGATATCATCTAGAACTACATATGTGTGTGTGGCTATATCATCTAGAACTACATATGATGATCGTCGTCGATATCATGTAGAACTACATATGATGATCGTCGTCGATATCATCTAGAACTAAATATGATGATCGTCATCGATGTCACCTTGTACTGCTTCAGGATGCATGTTGAGTATATATGAAATTGTTATCTAGTACTCCCTCGGTTCCAAATTACTTGTCCTGGTTTTAGTTCAAATTTGAACTAAAAGCACGACGAGTAATTTGGAACCGAGGGAGTACTACCTAGTACCTATAATGCTTTATGAAATTGATATCTAGTAGTACCTAGTATCTGGAAATTGCACTTATTGAAGCTGGAATGGGGAAATGGTGAAAGATATAACAGTAGCGCAGGCTCAGGAAATCGCTACAGCTAACTAACAGTAGTGCATTCCGAAAATGCGTTTCTGATATAGTCAATAGTTGTAGCGTGGGTACAGACAACGCTACTACTAACAGTTAGCTGTAGCGCCTTATTGGTAGTGCGTGTGCCCGCGCTGCTGATAGCCTCAAAACCCGCGCTACTACTACAGTTTTCCCTAGTAGTGTGCCCTTCGGCCGGAAGTTGATGCGCTATGTTTGCGGACAGGTATCCGGCCTCCCGAAGCTTCTTGATGTCCTCCTTCGTGATCGAGGAGGCCATCCATTTGCCTCCCGCTCCGGACATGTTCGGAATGATTTTGCGGAGAAGGTGAAAGCTTGGACGTTAGAGCTCGAGAATGGATGAGAAGATGAAGAAGATGGCGTGGGTTAAAACGGGGAATCCTTATCTCCTTGTAAAGGCAGCAGGGGTCATGCGCCCCCCCCCCACTTGCCCTATGTCACACCCTGATTTTAATGGCACAACACTTAAGATGATAAATCATGATAAAATGTGGTTTGACAAAAACTTTTGGGTGTTTTGGACTTTGCCTTGATTGGATTTTTGTCTGTTGTTTGCAAGTGCTCTAAAAATCAAATAAATCCTCCAACTCCTATACTTCATCTCCTTGCTCCAAAACTTCTGCCCACTGATCATGCCATGTGTATAGTACATTGTAGAATTTTCTTACAAAAATAATTTGGCCAAAAAGTATTTTGTAAATTTAGTTTTCCAAAAAACCCTGAATTGAGGTTTGCACTACAAGTACTTGATTTGGGGTATGAAAAATATTTCAAAGAGTATATTTGAAACCTATTAGGTATAGGACTACCATAAACCACAAAAATATATTTTTAAAAGTTATTTTCGTATTTTATTTAAAGGCTTTTTCTTAAGGCCAGAAATGGTCTTTAATAGGTTAAAAATATTTAATGCTTTAAAAATATCTGGGAAAAATTTAGGGAAACTCAGTGGACATATATTGTCCATATATAAGAGTTTCAACACATGGTCATGTTCAAAATATCGGTCAAATCCCTCAAAAACCCTTTCTGGATATTTCAAGCTTTTGAAATATTTACAAAGGAAAGTTTCTCTAAAAATTCCAAGAAAATTCTAGCTTGTCACATATGACATGCTTGATGATCTTGCCAAGTCTCATGTCATGTATAATAGTATAACCCCATGAAACCCTCTCAAAACCATTTCTGCCCTTTTTCTAGTTTGAACAACTTTACATTAGCAAACTTGTCCAGATGCTCTCAAACTTGGTCCACATGCTAAAATGGTCTGGTAAATCATCTAGAACAAGTGGCACAAGTTGGAGAACAAGTTAACTTGATCAAAGTGCCCCAATACCCTTCTTGTCCAGAACCAAATTTGAGCAACTTTACATTGCCAACTTTCTCCTTTTGATCTAAACTTTTGTGGACATGTTAAAAACCTCTAATGATGACACTAAACCAAGTGGTGCATCAAGGAGAATAGATTTGCATGACTAAATCTTGGGAAATCCATTTCTATTCATTTATATGGTTTGCCAAAGTTACATTGGAAACCTTCTTCAAATGAGATCAAACTTGGTGATCATCCTCAATTATATATGCCATTTGATTCTGTTGATTCTCTTGATAAGTGGAATCCATTTGCTTGACCAAACTACCATCAAACACCTTCTGCCATAATTTTGTGATCAACATTTGGGGAACCAAATGGATTCTCCTTGAGCCAGAATTCTTACCACATCATGTGCTAGAACCCCTCTACCACTGGCAAAAGTTGGATGGCTTCAGCTCAATTATTTGGGGGTGAGAACTTCATTTTTCATCTCTATCCAGCAACTTTCCCTCTCTTTCTGCTCCCCCTCGCTCTATCTTTGACTTTGCTAGCTCTCCAACGTCACTGAAAGTGCTAATTATCGACTAGAGGGGGGTGAATAGGCGATTTTTATCAAAGTCTTCAAAACGTGGAAGTTTCGAAGACAGACAATAGAAATGACCTAATTGATATGCAGCAGAAGATAAACTACAACAAGCAAACCATAGTCAAGTATGCAATAATGTGAAAGTACAAAGACTAATAGCAGCTTGGTAGTAAGGATCAGGATGGAAGATAGTATGAAGCCAATCAACGATAGTAGTCAAGCAATGAAGTCAAACTGGTATGACAAACATGCAATGACTTCACGAAGACAAACTCAAGGTAAAGGGAGTTAGAGGATAGAACCAGTCACTTGTTGAAGACACATGATTTGTTGGACCAGTTCCAGTTGCTGTGACAACTGTACGTCTAGTTAGGGAGGGTGAGATTCAACTCAGAAGACCGCATCTTCACCTTATTCCCCATGAGCTAAGGACACACAGTCCTCGCCCAATCACTCTGGTAAGTCTTCAAGGTAGAGTTCTGAACCTTCACAGACTTCGTTCAACGGCGATCCACAATGACTCTTGGATGCTCAGAACGCGACGCCTAACCGACTGGAGGATACACAATCCTCAAGTGTAATAAGTCTTCAGGTCACTCATACAGAAAGACTTCAGTGATTCCTAACACTCTTTGGCTCTGGGTGTTTGGGCTTTGTCCTCGCAAGGATTTCTCTCTCTCAAAGGCTTCGAGGTGGGTTGCTCTCAAACAACAAAAGCTATGAACTAACTCTGAGCAGCCACCAATTTATGGTGTAGGAGGTGGGCTATTTATAGCCACAAGGCAACCCGACCTGATATGTCCGAAATGACCCTGGGTCACTAAGGAACTGACACGTGTTCCAATGGTCAGATTTCAAACACACATGGCAACTTTACTTGGGCTACAAGCAAAGCTGACTCATCCAGCTCTGGATAAGATTTACTCTCATTGTCTTCGCTCGAAGACATAGAATTCGGGTTGAGCATCACTTTAGTCATTCTGACTTTGTTCACTTGGACCCCACTTAACAGTACGGTGGTTCCTATGACTCAACAAAGAAGAAAAGGAAACAGCGAAACAACACAGTCTTCGCGCTCCATAGTCTTCACTCATTGTCTTCTCATGTCATGGTCTTCAATATGACTATCTTCACATACCACCATTGTCGTCAATGTCTTCATACATTTTTAGGGGTCATCTCCGGTAGGTAAACCGAATCAATGAGGGACACTACCTGCGTTATCCTGCAATTCTCACAAACGCATTAGTCCCTCAACCAACTTTGTCATCAATACTCCAAAACCAACTAGCGGTGGCACCAGATGCACTTACAATCTCCCCATTTTTTGTGATTGATGACAAACTGGTTGAAGTTTTGAACGGGTATAAAGTATGTGAAATTGTAAAGGATAGGATATTGTCTTCATAAGTGGCAAAGGCTCCCCCTGAACATGTGCATATAAGTAATTTGCTTTTGGAATGCAAATGCACATGGCAGGTTGTACTTGTGGAGATCCTCTTCAACTTATGAAGATAATTCATCATGCATGAAATGATGTAACTAAGAGAGTGACATGCATAATGAAAAATGGACATCTGCAGAATGATCTAAGTGTGTAAGTTATCATCGCACATGGAAAAGCAAATAAGTAGCAGACGACCATCGAGTTTAAGTGTTACAACTCAAAGAACGAAATGTATCAAAAGCAAGAGTTGTAATCACTAGGCAAAATATAAAGCAACCGCCCATATGAACCCGCTTGAAGACTATCAAACTCATATGCTTCTCCCCCTTTTGTCAGTAATGACCAAAAATGTTTGAAGACATAGAGCATCTACTCGTCCTCATGAGGAGTAGGTAAAGCAGATGGGTTGTCGTTGTTGTTTGGCGGCGCAGACGAACTTGGTGCAGTGTCGATGCGTGTAGAAGTAGGGGGCGGTGAAGTAGCATCGTCTTCATCATCGATCACTTTGGATTTCACAGTTGCCGTGGAGGAAGAATAGTTAGAGTCTTCAAGGGATGGAGTTCGACGTAGGACAACATTCCATGGTGGAGTGGAGTCGAACTTGAATCTTTCAGTGAAGCCATCGTCTTGAAGATCTGCTTCAGCACTGAGCAGTGTCAAACTCTTCCATGATCGCCGACAGGTCTCGTGAGTGACAAAGGCATTCTTGGTGGCAAGATTTCGAATGCGATTGACGTCCACCAAGGGGCTTCGCATCTGTCGCTTGAGCCAAAAGTGATGCTTGTCTTGTTTCTGATGCAGTGCCACAAGAAGTTCTCGGCCATTTAGGACCCGAGAGCGCTTCTTAGGCCTTTGGGCAATTGTGCTCTCAGTAGCTTCTGTTGGTGTACGATGAGGTAGACGAGTGTTCCCAGCCATTGGATAGACACGAGTTACTGCTTGGACTCCTTCCATGGGCTGAGTGAAGCTTTGGTGTTCAGCATTTTGAAGACAAAGAGGCTTTTTAGCAGGCTCAGGGTATATGACTTCAACTGACATATCAACCTCTGGGATGCTTGTCTTGTTTCTGATGCAGTGCCACAAGAAGTTCTCGGCCATTTAGGACCTGAGAGCGCTTCTTAGGCCTTTGGGCAATTGTGCTCTCAGTAGCTTCAGTTGGTGTACGATGAGGTAGACGAGTGTTCCCAGCCATTGGATAGACACGAGTTACTGCTTGGACTCCTTCCATGGGCTGAGTGAAGCTTTGGTGTTCAGCATTTTGAAGACAAAGTGGCTTTTTAGCAGGCTCAGGGTATATGACTTCAACTGACATATCAACCTCTGGTAGAAAGATCAGATGATTGCGAGAAGAGGATTGATAGTTGATAGCAGAGTGTAGCTTGATGAGGCGCATGACCCATGGAGCATAGAATTTCAGGCCAAAAAGGTCAGATCCAGACGCAGCCAGTTGCCGGAGGAAGAATTCTTGTGCATTGAAGCCGATGCCATTGAGGATGTAAAAGACTAATGTCTTCATGGCTCCTTCAAGTTTTGCAGCTGATGAATGCCCTTTGATAGGCCATAGAGTCCGCCTGATGATGTGATATATTGTGCGAGGCAGATACTCAAGGTCATCAACAAGGAACTCCTTTGGGTATTCAACGTCATGTGGCAAAGGCTTCATCATGCTCAACATCTGGCTCATGTTGGGTTCTGGCTTATGGAAGATGCTCTCCAGTGCATTGCGGTGGAGTTGACAATCAGGTTCGTACAGCTCTCCGGGAGTGGATAAGCCTGTAAGCTCAATGATGTCAAGAGCTTTGGCTTCATGATGAACATTTCCTGTCATCCACTCGAGAATCATGTCTTTGTCTATCACAAAGCTGAGCAGACCTGCATCACGAAAGTTCCTCATTCGAATGTGGAGGGTAGGATAGAATTGAAGCAAAAGTTCCTCATTCGAATGTTCTTTGTCTATCACAAAGCTGAGCAGACCTGCATCACGAAAGCAGTCAAGTGCTTCTTCTAAGCATGGCAGTCCAGCAATGGCTTCAGTGTCGAGGCGCATATGAGGGAAAATGCGCCCTTGATCATACAGAACGCAGGAGTAATAGCTTCGCTGCTGATGGCTCCAGAAACGATCAGATGGTATTCTTGGCCTTGAGTAGGGGTTCTTTGTGCTGTCAAAGAAGGTATTGTGGCTTTTGAAGCCATTTGCATTGAAGGACCCAGTAGAGGTGGTAGTACCTGGGAACCTTGGCAGTCTTGGCTTTGGTTTCTGGAACTCAGGCCTATGCTCAATATGATAATCAAACCAAGGACCAGAGACATTAGGCGGAGGGACCAGAACGGGCCATCTGACAGTGATTAGCTGGCCATGGTTGTATGCTTGCTCAATTGTATGGGGCCTTGGTGGCGGAACAGGAGCAGTGGCAACAACAGTGGCTTCAGGCTACACAACAGAATCTTCAGGAGCAGTTGCAGCATTGGCTTCTGGCATATTGGTTGGTGAAGGCTCCACACTTGCTTCAGCCATGACTACGTCATGGGCTTCATTTGTGTTGGTGGTGGCAGCCTCAATATTTTCAACCTCCACTTGATGAGCTGCAGGGTCTGGCACTGGCACGTTCACTTCAGGAACAGCTTCTTCAGTAATGGGGGAGTAGGGACACGTTCTTCTTCTTGTTCGTCATCGACTGATGCAGCCGGATTGTCTTCAGCAGTTCTGAAGCGGTTGACATGACCTTTCGCTTCAAGCCAGTCATGCTGCTTGGGAAGACTATGCGAGGTTCATCCTGCCTTGAAGGTGCAGGTTGGACAGTTGATAGCTTCTTCTTCTTTGCAGCCATTCTGGGGTCAATGCCAGGACGACCAAGAGCCTTGCGCTTCTCAGCCTCATTGTAGGCTAGCACACTTGTCAGCCAGATTCTTCATGCACTCACGAGAGCCACTAGCTTCTTCGCGCTTCTGTTGGAAGGTTCTTTGAGCTCGTGCATCATGATCTTGAAGTTTTTAACATCTTGCACGCTGAGCTTGGCCACATGCTTCTTGAACTGAGCTTTTTCATAGTCGATCTTGTGCTTCAGTTCAATGATGCGGTGAGCAATAGCTAGCTCAGAAGCAATAGTGCCATTGAAGGAGACGCTGAGGCCAATGGGAAGTTGCAGATCATCAAAGCTGAGATTTGGGGTGTCAAACCACTCATCAATGAAGTTATGGATGATTGCCACATCAAAGAGAGGCAAATTATTGAAGATCTCTGCTTCTTCCTTGCTCTTGATCAGTTGCTAAAGAGCATCATCTGCAAGATCACCATCGCTGGACAGATCAATGTGCTCTTCACGCAGAATGGCAGTAGGAGTCAATGTCAGATCAGTATTCTTGACATTTTTCTTTTTCTTCTCCATCTTCTTGGAGATATGTGATAGATCTTCAGACTGCACACTGTCTTTAGGAGGTGCAGTGATCAGTGGCTTTGCACGTGAAGCTTTTGGAGGTGCAGCTGATTGTGAAGCCTTAGTCTTCTTTAGCTTCTGCGGCTTTGGAGGAGGAGCTGGGGCTTCATGAGTGTCAGCATCATTATCAGAATGATCCACTCTGGCACCTTGGACCAAGATGTAAGTGATGAGGCCATCAAGGTTTGAAAAGGGGCCGATGACATTGGGTTCTGCATCACATGAGCCATCAGCACGGGGAGCAGAGGGACCAGGGTTGAAGACTAATCGCAATGACTTCTTGTTTTCCTTGGCCGATGCCTTTGCATGCTGGAAGTTGTTCTTGAAGAGATTATCGTCACGACACCAGAGCAATGATGATGGGTCGGCATTTTTAGGCTGAGGTCCACAGACCATACACGGATAGAAACCCTGTGCAATAGCTTCAGCTATGTTCTTGGGTGGAAGGCATCGATAGAGAATATCAACCCAAGGACTTTTGATAGCATTCTTCTCAGCGTATTCCTGGGTCACGAACTTGTATTTGAACCATTGTTCAGCCCAATATCGTCGAATCCATTGGATTCATGTCTTGCGCTGATTATAATCCTCTTCAGGATATATCTTGTAAAGGTCTGCGAGGTCATCAGGTAAATCTTTTGATGTTCCCCCTCGACGCTATCTGCCTCCCTTCCTTACTGATTTCTCTGCAGCCATGAATTTCAAATTGAATGGCTTCAATACGTTCAACAGCTTCAAAGGCTTTCGCTTGCTGGTCAAACAGGAACTAACTTCAGGAGAGTTAATGTGTTGATGTAAGAATTCTGCAAACGAATGCAGACTATGAGAACCAAGGGATTCTCCCACGGACATGTACCTGTGACAGCATTAGAGATGGGAGGGAAGGGTAAGAGGTCATATGCATTCTTAGAAGATTTTGAAGATAAATCAGTTTGAAGACATTGACCACATGATGCAAAGACATACCACACAAAGAACTGCTAGATGGGATGAGTAGGAGACCGAGCAATTCAATCCACCGTGCCCTAACTTGGCAACGGAGGACACCTACAGCGGCGACGGAGAGGACGATGTTCGCGGCCGGCGTGAGGACGGCGTCGAAGAAGTCGCGGCAGCTAAGCGCTTCGTCGCTGGCGTCATTGAGAGCTAGCGGTGGTGCTAGGGTTTTGACGAGGTGGAGAGGTGGAAGAACGTTTTCTTGACCGCAGGGGCCATGTATTTATAAGGAAGTGTGCGGCATAGCGCAATTACGCAGGTACCCCTGGCTGTTCACATCTGAGGGGCACGTGACAAGCATGCAACATACTTAGAGTCTCCCCACGTTCCCACGCCCGCCAGGTTTGTCGGATGGTTGTTCCGGCTTCTCCGGATTTCAAACAATAAGGATGAATCATTTTAAACAGACTTAATGTTTGTCTCTGTGTCTTTTGCTGACAAGGATGCAGAGAAGACATTTGATAGTTTCAATAGAATGCATATGATTTGGACAGATAGAGTTTGAGATAGAAAGCATAGAGAGATTAGGGTCCGATCACATTCACTTAGTTCAAAAGTTTTAACAAGGACGACATAGCAATAAGTGAATGTTGTAGAGGACAGAATACTAGCATATATATCGTAAAGCAATCAAATCAACATAGTGAAGCAAATCATGAAGATAAGTTGAAATTTGAAGACAAACCAAATGCGAAGACATTGCAAAAATAACGCCATGAGTGAAACACTTCAAACCAAGAAATTTGGTGGTGGCATTACCCACCGTATAGGAAGTATTAGACCCAGACACGGTGCACAATTATCATGGCGCTCCGAAGTCAAATTCCACGTTAATGTATTCACAATCAGAATGTAAGTCTTCATTGATTGAAGATATACTTTACTTCGTGTGTTGCACATCTAAGTCATCAGCATGCATAAGTGTTAGGATGTGTGCCTGATTACAGGACATTTGAGGATTCCAAGATATTTAGCTCACACCGTAACTTGCAAAACCTTTTCTCATCCAAGGGCTTTGTGAAGATATCTGCCAGTTGCTCTTCGGTGTTGACGTGAAGGATGTCAATATCTTTCTTCATTACATGATCTCAGAGAAAGTGATGACGAATTTCAATGTGCTTTGTCTTCGAGTGCTGGACTGGATTGTTGGCAATCTTGATGGCGCTTTCGTTGTCGCAGAAGAGAGGTACTTGTTTCAGATTGATGCCATAGTCCTTGAGAGTTTGCTTCATCCACAGAAGCTAAGCGCAGCAAGATCGAGCAGCATTGTATTCAGATTCAGCAGTTGAGAGTGATACATAGTTTTGCTTCTTTGAAGACCAACAGACAAGTGATCGTCCCAGAAAGTGACATGTGCCTGATGTGGACTTGCAATCCACCTTGTTTCCAGCATAATCAGCATCCGAGAATCCAACCAGATCAAATCTTGAGCCCTTTGGATACCATAATCCGAGTGTTGGGGTGTAAGCCAAATATCGAAGAATTCGCTTCACAGCTAAGTGATGCGATTCCTTTGGTGCCGCTTGGAATCGATCACACATGCAAACACTAAGCATAATATCTGGCCTAGATGCACATAGGTAAAGTAAGGAACCAATCATGGAGCGGTATACCTTTTGATCGAACTCTTTACCATTGTCGTCGGGACCAAGATGGTGTTTGGCTGGCATTGGCATTGTGTAACCTTTGCAATCTTGCATTCCAAACTTCTTCAGACAGTCTTTGAGATATTTTTCTTGAGATATGAAGATGCCATTCCTTTGCTGACGAATTTGAAGACCAAGGAAGAACTTCAGCTCACCCATCATGGACATCTGGTATTGCTCTTGCATCATGTATCCAAACTCATCACTATACTTCTGGTTGGTGCAGCCGAAGATAATGTCATCCATGTATATTTGGCACACAAACAGTTCACCATCATATGTCTTCGTGAAGAGTGTGGGATCGAGGGATCCAGGTTTGAAGCCTTTGCTCTTCAGGAAGTCTTTGATCGTATCATACCAAGAGCGAGGAGCTTGTTTGAGGCCATATAGTGCTTTGTTTAGCTTGTACACCATATCAGGATGTTTTGGAGCTTCAAAGCCAGGTGGTTGAGCAACGTACACTTCTTCTTCAATCTTGCCATTGAGGAATGCACTCTTCACATCCATTTGATATAGTAAGATGTTGTGGTGGTTAGCATAGGCTAGCAGTATGCGAATAGCTTCAAGCCTAGCTACAGGAGCATATGTTTCATCGAAGTCAATTCCTTCAACTTGAGTATATCCTTGAGCCACAAGACGTGCTTTGTTTCTGACGACTTGACCATGCTCATCTTTCTTGTTTCGATATATCCATTTTGTGCCAATAATGTTATGCTTGCGAGGGCCAGGACGCTTGACTAGTTCCCAAACATTGTTCAGCTTGAACTGTTGAAGTTCTTCTTGCATATCTTGAATCCATTCAGGTTCCATAAAGGCTTCAGCAACTTTCTTGGGTTTTGATATTGAGACAAACGAAAAGTGCCCACAGAAATTTGCTAATTGTGTTGCTCTTGAGCGAGTAAGTGGACCAGGCGCATTGATGCTATCAATTATCTTCTCAATTTGTACTCCATTAGCAACACGATGATGAACTAGACGAAGACCTTGCTCTTGCTGATCATTGTCGTCATTTGGAGGATTGTCTTCAGGTTGGTTTGGTGTAGAAATGATAAGTTCCTCTTCAGGCTATGCTTCAGAAGGCATGATTTCACCAGTTCCCATCAGCTTGATCGATTCGCTAGGCGGAGCTTCATCCAGTGTACTTGGCAGGAGCTCTCTTTGTGAACCATTGGTTTCATCAAATCGCACGTCCACACTTTCAACGATTTTGTAGTGATAGAGGTTGAAGACTCTGTAAGAGTGCGAGTCCTTTCCATAAACGAGCATGAAGCCTTCGTGAGCTTTAGGTGCAAATTTTGACTTGTGATGGGGATCCTTCATCCAGCACCTAGCACCAAATACTCTGAAGTAGCTGACATTTGGCTTCTTGCCAGTAAGGAGATCATAGGATGTTTTGTTCAAAAGCTTATGGATGTAAACACGGTTGATGATGTGACATGCTGTATCAATAGCTTCACGCCAGAACTTTCTTGGTGTCTTGTACTCGTCGAGCATAGTTCGAGCCATCTCAATGAGGGTTCTGTTCTTGGGCTCTACAATGCCATTTTGCTGAGGTGTGTATGGAGCAGAAAACTCATGAGTGATTCCCATTGTATCCAGATAAAGATCAAGCCCGGTGTTCTTGAACTCAGTGTCGTTGTCACTTCTGATATGCTTGATCTTGACGCCATAATTGTTCATGGCTCGATTGGCGAAGAGTCTGAAGACATCTTGCACTTCAGTCATGTAGAGAATTATGTGCACCCATGTATATCCTGAGTAGTCATCAACAATGACGAAGCCATAGAGACAAGTTGTTGTGAGGGTAGAGTAGTGAGTAGGGCCAAATAAGTCCATGTGTAACAGCTCGAAGGGTTGAGATGTCGTCATGATTGTCTTCGAGGGGTGCTTTGCCCTAGTTATCTTTCCAACTTCGCAGGCACCACACAAATGATCCTTCTTGAACTTGACACCCTCGATGCCTATGACATGCTTCTTCTTGATGAGTGTGTGTAAGTTCCTCATGCCAGCATGCCCCAGCCTCCGATGCCAGAGCCAGCATTCTGAAGCTTTTGCAAGAAGACATACGGCAAGTTGTGGACCTGCTGAGAAATCTACCATGTATAGATCATCTTTCTGATACCCTTCAAAGACTAGAGACTTGTCAGATTCCATTAGTACAAGGCAACGATATTTTCCGAATAGCACAATCATGTTCAAGTCACAAAGCATTGAGACAGACATTAAGTTGAACCCAAGGGATTCAACAAGCATCACTTTATCCATGTGTTGATCCTTTGAGATTGCAACTCTACCTAGACCCAATACCTTGCTTTTACTAGTGTCAGCAAATGTGATGTGACTCTTGTCGGATGGACGTAAGGTTGAGTCCATGAGAAGACTTCGATCACCAGTCATATTATTAGTGCATCCGCTGTCCATAATCCATTCTGAAGCACGAGGTGTCATACCCTACAGTACAGTTATGAGGATAGGCTTCACAAAATGTGTTGTGAAGCATAAGCATTTGACGCACACAAGGATTATCACAGCTTAGATCAAGGTTAGAACTCGTGGTATGACTGGTAAGCGATTCTCATGTGAAATACATAGTAAGACCATTTTATTATGCATCCATTAATGTGTTTTAGGTCCCCAACAATACTATCGGACGCCTTTGATAGCAGGCTGGAGACCTTATTCTGCAAAAGAGAGTTAATTCTTCTTCACCACCCACATCTTCAGGGGTGGCTTAGAAGCAATGAGTCTAAGTGCAGCATCTGAGAACTTTGGCTTTTGAGCCCTAGCAAATAGCCTTGCAGGAGATGAATGATACTCATATGAATAAGCAGAAAAGTTCTTAGTTCTATGAACATAGCAGTTTGAGGACAAACACTCATATTCATAAGTCTGAGTATGATTTCCCTGCAAAACATTGGCGTTAGGGTGACTCAGGTGAGTCATGTATCTGTATGAAGCCTTTGGACCATATGACGCATTAGGTTTGGGGTTTGTCTTCTTCCCTGGTGGTGTCATGATGAAATTCACTGTAAGATTCTCAAGACAGCTTTTGGGAACCCAGATCTTCTTCATAGGTGGTCCATTCCTGCAGTTAGTACCAATATACCTGGCAAACACTTCACCCTTCTGATTTTTGAACAGTTTATAGTTTGCATCAAAGGATTCATCAATGATAATAGGATTAGCACAGGTAAAGCTAGAAAAGGTGGATGGATCCACTGAAGGTTCCTTTGAAGCAACCCATCACTACTGGAAACAGGGAATTTGCCATCAGCCAGCTCTTTGCCATCTGCCAGCTGATGGCAAAGAACGTCTTTGCCATCTGCTTATAAAAAACAGATGGCAAAGAACTGACAGACGGCAAAGAACATGGTTGCCATCAGCCAATTCTTTGCCATCTACTAGTGGATGGCAAAAAATCTTTGGCATCTGCCAGCAGATGGCAAAGAGGTTGGCAAATCCTGTGGCCGTTAAGAGGGTAACGGCGTACTAGCCCCACCTCTTTGCCATCTGCCAGCAGACGGCAAAGATTCTTTGCCATCTGCTGGAAGATGGCAAAGAGATGGGACTATCTCTGTCCTTGCTAAAAAAAAGCAAAGAGTGAAAAATTAAAGAAAAAAAACCCCCAGCCTCCCTAAAAAAACCCAGCCATCCCGAATCAGTCTCAGGCTCTCAGCCACTCCCGTGCGTGCTGCTGGATATGGTTTGCCGCCGCCCTCACCGGTCGCTGCCGCCTTTGGTTTCCCCTACATGGCCAGAGGATAGGCCATCCCGCCGGTCCATTCCCGGCCCACCCCCATCCCGCACGCGGAATCCCCTTTGACTCCCAGCAGCCCCCGCCGATGCCCACCAGCCGCGCCTGCCGGCGGGCCACCTCGCATCGCCCGATCCGCCACCCGTCCCGCCTCCTCACCCAGGTTCGTCCGGAGCTCCTCCTCCTCCCACTGATACTGCCGCTGCTTGCTTGCGATTGCCGCTGGATCCGCGCTTGCTACCGGTCCGGTGGCGTTCGAGGTCAGGGACAAGGCGGTCTCGCTCAAGGCCGACGACTGGGTGCGTGTCGTGGCCGTGTTTGTGCTCAGAAAAGAGTGGCAGTTCAAGGACTGGCCCTTCAAGGGCCATGTCAACATCTTCAACAAAAGTTTGCCACTCTAGTTACTGCTTTCTTGCTTGTAGTATATCTGCGATTTGTTGTGTTTGATTCTCCGAGAGCTTCGTTAGTTTTTGCTCAATGACTGTAGAAATAATCACATCACATCGGTGATTCAAGATTTTCGTACTGAGAGGTTCATAGTGATCGCTGAATTGTCCATCAACATTGCAGGATAGGGTTGTTCTGTACCGGGAGGGAGTACACTTTGAGTGCTTACTTTGTTAACCCAATTGGGTTAAAATGATGCTTGTTTTTGGCATTGACATTGGATGTCGAGCAGGAAATCACTGCTGCTATGACTAACCAAATCATACCCGTTTGCCCGCACCTTTTGTCTCTGTTCCTAGCAAAGCCTCCCACTAAACTTGGTCAAAAATTTATGGTATTTGTAATGCAACATGGAACATTAGATTGCTCTGTTTCTCTTTTCAGCACAGCAAGTCGATACCATCTGTGGCCTAACATTTTAAACTTTTCTCTCTCAGTTATGGGGTTCTTTGTACGCTTTGAAGATGATAGTGTCGATTCAGCAAAAGTGGTCAAACAGTGGAATGTCAAAATCATATCTGTGTGTGGGAGGGATTTTTCATATGTTTTCTTGGTAATTGTAATCAAATTCTATTTTGCTCCCACTTACAGCTGCTTTATTAATTGTGTTATTAACCTATGGTGCAGATAAGCAAGAATAAAAGGCATCAAGATAGAACGGCTGCTTTGGAGGTGTGGGATCGGCTGGATGAATTTGTGCGGGTACGCTCATAGGTGAACCCTCATGTGTATCTAACCGTGTGATCTTTTAAGTTGTCCCTTCCATTCTGTACTTGATACGGGCAAAACCTTGAATTCCTGGTGAATTCTATAATCGGGTTTTGTAGGATTGGCCATCATGTGTTTTCTTAATTTTAAGTGTCTTTGCAGTAACCTTAGTGATACATGTGTGTTTTTACTGAAAGTTCAATGTAGTTCTTTGTGCTAGGGACTTATCAAGCATTTGACGACCAAGATATAGTGCACGGGTAGTCCCGCAGATAACTGGGACTAAGGCTTCACTTCAAATATGCATGACGATATCAGATTCTGCTATCCAAGTTGGTTTTATAACAAGAGAAGCCATCATAGTGTGCAACTTCCTTATTTTCATGTTTCAGTAATTCACACTGGTAGTATTAGTATTAGTTGTTGGCTTCTTGCTATTGCTTTATTACTGTGAGAAGAATCCAGAAATGGTATCAGCTACTAGCATCTTGACATTGTTATTTTAATTAATTTGGGATTCACATGTGTCTATATATTGTTTATTTGAATAGAACGCTTCAGGATTTGCTAAGTGTAACCTTTTCAGTTCTACTATGTTCATAGTAGGTTTTTCCTTTATGCAACTTAAACGGTTCCAACTTCTTGCCAGAAGTGCTCATGTAATATCATCATTGAGCTTACATGTTGTAATTTTTATGGTCTGTCAGACATATCACCGATAATGAGATAATGAACCCGTGGTGGCAACTGGGCTAGGATATATACTCCCTCCATTCCGAATTACTTGTTGCACATATGGATGTATCTAGATGTATTTTAGTTCTAGATACATCCATTTTAGCGATGAGTAATTTGGAACCGAGGGAGTAGTTGATTGCAATTCTTCATATCGTGTTGTTTAACTGTCAGATTTCTATACCCTACATTTTGCTTAGGATATTAACGTTACCTGTTTCGAGTTGGTGTTAATTACTTTTTCTTATATTTTGAATGAATTTTATCAAGCGTTTTTCATGGCCTCATCCCTTGGTTACATTTTCTTCTGATTTCGTTTTCAGTCACTGTTATGACCCAAATACTCAAATACCATGTTGGGTGATGGAAGTGGACTTATGCTGGCAATTCAGCAACAGAGGTAGCGTTATCACACTCAATGCAATTTAGACATGGTGGTTTAAATCCATCCTGAGTGGAACTGATCTGTTGAGCACAAAGTGAATCATTCTCCTTTTGAAGATCTTCATGAGGCGCCTTCAATTTCTCAAGCTCTTGCTTCCTTTGAAGATAATCATAGGAGAGCTTTTCATAAGTGGTTGAGAGCGTCTCATGAAGACTTTCAATTTCTTGGTACTTAGCATGAAGATTTTTTATGTCTTCAACTAAGGACTGTGAACGTGTCATTTCCACGTCCAACAGGTCATCGCTTTTGTCTAACAGTTTTTGAGTATGTTCCATAGCCTTTTGTTGTTCAGTTGCAATTTTAGCAAGTGTTTTGTAGCTGGGTTTGGATTCACAATCAGAGTCATCTTCACTTGATGTTTGAAAGTAAGCATCACGTGATTTTACCTTGGCACCATGTGCCATGAAGTAGTAGGTGGGAGCAGGATCGTCCATGTCATCAGCTTCAGTGTTGGTGTGGAAGTCATTGTCTTTAGTGTTTAAGATGGACTTGGCAACATAGGCTATGGCTAGAGCCAGACTTGCAACGCCAGGGTCGGACTCCTCTTCATACTCCACCTCCACCTCCTCAGAAGCAGGCTCCTCCTCTGAATCCATTTCCTTGCCAACAAAAGCACGAGCCTTGCCAGATGAGCTCTTCTTATGAGATGAAGACCTTGATGAGGACTTGGAAGAAGACTTTGAAGATTTCTTCTTCTTCTTGTCATCAGAATCATATTCCTTGCTCTTCTTCTTCTTCTTCTTCTCATTGTCCCACTGTGGACACTCAGAGATATAGTGTCCAGGTTTCTTGCACTTGTGACATGTTCTATTCTTGTTGTCATGAGTGGAAGCTTCATCATTTCTTGAGCTAGATCGTGAAGACTTTCTAAAGCCCTTCTTCTTGGTGAACTTTTGGAACTTCTTCACAGGCATAGAAAGTTCCTTTCCAATGTCTTCAGGATCATCAAAACTGCAGTCAGATTCTTCTTCAGATGAGGAAACAACTTTTGCCTTCAAAGCGTGAGTTCGGCCATAGTTGGGACCATAGATATCCCTTTTCTCAGAAAGCTGGAACTCATGTGTGTTGAGCCTCTCAAGTATATCAGACGGATCGACTGTCTTGAAGTCAGAGTGTCCTTGTATCATGAGGGCAAGGGTGTCAAAGGAGCTGTCAAGTGATCTCAGTAGTGTCTTGACGATTTCATGCTTGGTAATCTCAGTGGCGCCGAGAGCCTGAAGCTCATTTGTGATGTCGGTGAGGTGATCAAACGTGAGCTGGACATTTTCATTATCGTTTCTCTTGAAGCGGTTGAAGAGGTTACGAAGAACACTGATCCTTTGATCTGTCTGAGTTGAGACGCCTTCGTTGACCTTGGATAGCCAGTCCCAGACTAGCTTTGATGTTTCCAGAGCACTCACACGGCCATACTTTCCTTTGGTCAGATGACCACAGATGATGTTCTTTGCAGTAGAGTCCAGTTGAATGAACTTCTTGACATCAGTAGGGGTGAGACCTTCACCAGTTTTGGGAACGCCGTTCTTGACGACATACCAGAGTTCGACATCAATGGCTTCAAGATGCATGCGCATCTTATTCTTCCAGTAGGGATATTAAGTTCCATCGAACACGGGACAAACAGCGGAGACTTTGATAATCCCTGCAGTCGACATAGCTAAACTCTAGGTGGTTAAACCGAATCACACAGAACAAGGGAGTACCTTGCTCTGATACCAATTGAAAGTCCTAGTTATCGACTAGAGGGGGGTGAATAGGCGATTTTTATCAAAATCTTCAAAACGTGGAAGTTTCAAAGACAGACAATAGAAATGACCTAATTGATATGCAGCGGAAGATAAACTGAAACAAGCAAACCATAGTCAAGTATGCAATAATGTGAAAGTACAAAGACTAATAGCAGCTTGGTAGTAAGGATCAGGATGGAAGATAGTATGAAGCCAATCAACGATAATAGTCAAGCAATGAAGTCAAACATGTATGACAAACAGGCAATGACTTCACGAAGACAAACTCAAGGTAAAGGGAGTTAGAGGATAGAACCAGTCACTTGTTGAAGACACATGATTTGTTGGACCTGTTCTAGTTGTTGTGACAACTGTACGTCTGGTTAGGGAGGCTGAGATTCAACTCAGAAGACCGCGTCTTCACCTTATTCCCCTTGAGCTAAGGACACACAGTCCTCGCCCAATCACTCCGGTAAGTCTTCAAGGTAGACTTCTGAACCTTCACAGACTTCGTTCACCGGCGATCCACAATGACTCTTGGATGCTCAGAACGCGACGCCTAACTGGCTGGAGGATACACAGTCCTCAAGTGTAATAAGTCTTCAGGTTACTCAGACAGAAAGACTTCAGTGATGCCTAACACTCTTTGGCTTTGGGTGTTTGGGCTTTGTCCTCGCAAGGATTTCTCTCTCTCAAAGGCTTCGAGGTGGGTTGGTCTCAAACGACAAAAACCGTGAACTAACTCTGAGCAGCCACCAATCTATGGTGTACGGGGTGGGCTATTTATAGCCACAAGGCAACTCGACCTGATATGTCCGAAATGACCCTGGATCACTAAGGAACTGACACGTGTTCCAACGGTCAGATTTCAAACACACACGGCAACTTTACTTGGGCTACAACCAAAGCTGACTCATCCAGCTCTGGATAAGATTTGCTCTCATTGTCTTCGCTTGAAGACATAGGATTTGGGTTGAGCATCACTTCAGTTATTATGACTTTGTTCACTTGGACCCCACTTAACAGTACGGTGGTTCTATGACTCAACAAAGAAGAAAAGGAAACAGCGAAACAACACAGTCTTCGCGCTCCATAGTCTTCACTCATTGTCTTCTCATGTCATAGTCTTCAATATGAATATCTTCACATACCACCATTGTTGTCAATGTCTTCATACATTTCTAGGGGTCATCTCCGGTAGGTAAACCGAATCAATGAGGGACACTACCTGCATTATCCTGCAATGCTCATAAACGCATTAGTCCCTCAACCAACTTTGTCGTCAATACTCCAAAACCAACTAGGGGTGGCACTAGATGCACTTACAGTCACCCCAGGCTTTAGCCCATCACCCAACACACTCCAGACGCAAGTGGACACGGCAGAGCTTGCAAAACGCGCTCATGCTGGCCAAAAGCCTGCTCTGGAGCGCGCTACAGTGGCAGCCGAGCCTTGCCGCCGCCACTCCCGTCCACCTCGGGCCTCCCAAGTGCGCCAATCGATGCGCCTCGGCGTCCGTGACATGCCACGGCCTGGATCCCCTCCTCCTTCTCCCTCTTGCTGCCCCCTCGCACGCGCGCCAGAGCCGCCCAAGAGCCCCAATGGGCGAGCCCACACGTGCGGCGCTCTGCCACTCCCCCACTCCCCCTCTCCTTCTCCCTTGACTCGGACCACGCCCACGAGCATCGCAGACAGCCCTGGGCCTCCTCCCATGGCCACAAAGGCCATTTCAGCAGGTTCTCGTAGGCCACGTCCATGGTGAGCCACGGCCTCGCTATATAAGGCGCCCGAGGCCTCCCTCTGGAGCCCCTTCACCCTCTCTCCCCCCCGTACATCGCCCGGACCCAGCCATCCCTCTCCTCGTGCCCTCCTTGCATCTCCATGGCCGGAGAAATGCCGCCGACCTCCGCCTAAATTCGCGCCACTGAGAGCCCCTCCTGTGGACCTCTTTGTTCCAAAGCAGCAACAGCACCACCGCCAACTCTCCGCGCACATCATTCCTTCCTTCCCGTGCCTGCCTCGTCATGCCCAAATCTCACCCCCGCTCTCGTCTGCCGCGGCAACCACCCTGCTCCACCCGGTGCCCCTGGGAGACTGTGCCACCCACGGTTATACGCGGCCGGGTCCCCTGAGCATGCCAGTGGGTAGAACGTCATCGGATACGCCCTGTAACGCCGGCGACCAGCGTCGAGCGCCTCCTCTGCTTCCTGTCGCACCAGCGCGGGACGTGGAGGACGAACCTGCCACGGGCCCCGCCTGTCGGCCGGCCAGCGTGGCTGAGCCACTAACGGGGGGGCCCCATCCCGTTTTAGTGGAGACGACTTCCGTGAACCCTTACATGTCCAGTTGAGTCGCTGGGCCGGCCCAGTGCGCTGCGGTGCTAAGTTGCGCCGTGTGCACAGTTTAGGGTAAAACCCTTTTCCCTTTTCTTTTTCTTTTCAAGTAAATTTCTAAAATCCATAGTTTATTCATTTCAAGTCTAAATCTGATGATTCAAATTTTCAGTGACTCCATAAATCAATATGTATATAGCGATCAATAGTGAACATTTTTGCACTGCCTAGTTTCACTTGGATCTAACAAATAGGTCATTTATACTCCTAAACCAGCTTCAAAAATCCATAGAATATTCATTTGAACTCCAAATCCAGTGAAACCAATTTCTAAATGTTTGTAAAATCATGCCTGATTTAATGGGTACTTTTACTCACTTTTATAAAAAGTCATTCTATGGACAACTTGCAGATCCATTAAATCCATTGATTCCATCATATCGAAATGTTCAGAAATTTCACTGATCCAATCCCAATGAAACCACTCTGGTTATTTTTCATATAACCAGAGAAGTCCTAGAAAAGTCAACTTCATATTTTTAGAGCAATTTTATTTTCTGCCTTGTTGTGTTGCTTATTGCGATTACTTCCGACGTTAGTTGATGAAGTAGATGGAGTACTTGGAGAAGGATCAGAGGATTTCAAGACTCTGATGAACCAGACAAGCAGCCCTTTTGACATGATTCACCTCTCTTGTTCATTGTTAAATTTTCCATATGCATAATGACGTTGTTGATTATGAGCTTCATACAACCGTTGCACAGCTGCATGTCCGTTGGCACTTGCATGTTCATATCTCTACCATGTGCTAGAGATGCGATGAGAAATACCTGATATTGACGCATGATGTTGCACCTATGCCATGATCATCCCTTGGTTACATTCCTTTGAAAATCCCATCGGGTGCCCCTAATGCCCATGGGTAATGTTCAACCAGATCACCACTTGATGAAGAAGTGGTGCATCGAAGCAAGTGAATATGTGTTGTTTACAGAGATGGATTAGATTTAAGATTTGTTGATCGTCCCAACCCTACATGCGCAACCACTCTACCCTTATATGGGAAAGGGCATTGTTGATTACCTAGCCTAATACTAGCATGGTGCCCACATTACTAGTTATGGGGGTGACATGAGGTCACTCTCGGGACGGGGTCGTGCTTGGATAGGCGGCCATGACGGTTTTCACAGGGCAACGGACACACCGTTGGTCCCTGCATGTATGTGTGATAATGAAAAGGGCAGAGTCCCAAGATCTTGATGTTTATACACAAAGGCCGTGTACCAACGAGTGGACCCTATGTTAGTGTCGCCTAGGGAAATATAGTGATCGTGTGCTTCCCCCGAGTACTTGAGGTACTGCGGGATCGTGGATGACACGAAAGCTTCTCGGATCTTGTGGGTAAAGTGTGCAACCTCTGTAGAGTGTCAAACTATTCAAATAGCCGTGTCCACGGTCAAGGACAGTTGGGTGGTGCTGCTTACACTATGTCCATATGTTTCTGAAAAACAACACGGTTTGATGATATTCTTGATGTGATTCATGAGGAAATCACGATGAGCTTGAGCATGAGTTGTTCGTAACTCTTTCTCGAGGGTAATGTCTGTAACCTCCTAATACTTGCTGCAGACACATTCATGCCCTCGGTAAATGTTGATCATACTTGCATGAGAAAAACTAGCTTTCTGCAACAATGCCAATTAAGTAGTAGAGCTTTGCATAATTATTCTGTTATCACTCTTGGGTTGCTTGCAAGTACATTCAAAGTACTCATTGCCTTGCCATTGGTTATTTTATTGGCCAGGCATGAGAGAACAAGATATAATGAAGAGTACCTTGGTGACGAACATGCGAGCTAGGACGCTTCCCAGTCAGAATGTCTGTAGGGTTAAGGCAAGCGGCATGGGTCCAAGTTATTGACAAAGATTTCTGCTACAATGTTATACTCAAGACTTGACCATAATGGTCATAATTTAAGTAAGACGGTATGTATGGATGTATGACTCTTGTTGTTCAGCTTCTGTGTGTTCAGTGAGCATTGATCTCTGGGATCACTATACACGTGCATTGAGTGATCACGACTTATGAGTCGGGGTCCCCACAGAGCTGGTATCAGAGCTAGTGTCAGGGCCATCCTGACAGTAGGAAGCCTTAGTTAGCATGGTAGTTAGTTAGGGTAAAACTATTTCCAAAACTATTACTACTTTTCAAAACTATCGATACTTCTCTTCCCTTCTCAGTTTTTTGAAAACTAAGGTATACTTTCCCCATTGATCTCTTCCCTTCAAAATTATTGCAAATGGTCGCTAGCAGCCTCAAGCCCCTGACCAAGGGATTCCTTGTAATCCTCGTGGATAGCCTAGAAGGATTACACCTTGCCAAACACCCACCCACCTCTTCTGAATGCAAGATTGGCAACACCACAACAAGACGATGCCAACAGGAGATACGCCTTTGAAGAATGAGGACATGAAGACCCAGAGGATGGTGACACCTTTGAATTTGTCCCAGGATGACGCAACCTTGTGCTATGACGATCAGGGAGTAAGATATGCAAGACCCTAAGATACATTGCTAATAGAGCAATCCTGTCCTCACCGTTGTTGTATCGGCAACCACCGGTGGATGTGAACCTCGCCATTTGGTTCTCTTCATCCCCCACTCTTGGTGTCGATGTTGTCATCAACATAACCGACATGTTGGACCTCTACTATGCCTTGTTAATGTCATTGCATAAAGGATTACCTACTTGGTACCATCGACGCCTTAGAAGACAAAAAGGGATCGTCATGATTAAGAAGACAACAGAAGACCGAGTCAATGCCTGCTACGAGGAGCCACCTTCACCCCATCACTTCAACAAGCAAGAAGTTGTTGAAGAATCTTCAGGCTCAACCCAGATTGTTTCACCGGACAACTACGAGAGACGTAGCAACACCTGAGGAAAACCCAGAAGACTGCACAAGGCATGGAGCAAAGCACGACTACTGAATCCGAGAAGCCCTAGGGTAAGATGAGTCATGTAAGCCCCCTATGCGCAGTTGAGTCTGTATGATGGTTCGAATAGAACCGTGATTGTGTGTTGCTTGTTTTTATTTGTTTGTGTTTTGATATAAGTCGCACTTTTTCCCTAGGCAACAAGTACACGACTATATCACTTGCCATATTTTGTTGCTTGTCTTTGGCCCTTCCGGCACTTGTTTGTTTGCACCTGCACTATAGAACCCCCTTAGGCATCCCCATATATGCTACTTTTCTCTCTCATCTCTCTCATCAACTGAAGACCGGCAAGACAAGATACACCAAGGATTCAACTTCGGCAACCAACTGGCACTAAAGACTTTTGCTGCAGCAACCTCAGGGAGTTATGTTTGCCCCTCAAGATTAGAAACCCATCCCCAGACCCTTCGACACTTCACGAGATACTCCAGCACGAACCCTTAATAATGTGCCTAACCCCCAAAATCATGAGAGAACAAGTTAAACCTCCATAACCTTGCACTGGGTTCATTATGGAACTAGTGGACATAGTGAACGAGCACATTGACATCCTAATATAGCACAAGGACTGACGATGCCATAGGAAAGACCAATTTGAGGATATAGGAATAGAGACCGAACGACTAGATGAGTTTATATCAGTGACCTAGAGGAATTGTTTGAGACTTCTGGATTATGAGGCTTTCATGTTGGTAGATGAACTTGGTGGGATCATGATTATAGATTAGCATAGCTTTCATTACCCCTGAGTAAACTGGATTTAGTAGGACAATTATGATCGCAAGCTCGAATTCTTGGAGGAATAGGGATTTGTCTTAGCTAGGGGATAGCGATAGGAGATAGTTGATATTACGATAATGACTTGGGGGATACATGTAGTAATTCTCGTTGGACATGAGTTTTGGATTTAAATAGGTGATCCTAGTGGAGTAAAGATGCTGAGTGAGTCTACATGGTTCGGAGTAAATTGGATTAATTGTCAGAATTAATATAAGCTTGACCTTGGTGTTTACTTGACCATGATGACGGAAATTGATGGGCTTACTATAGTAGAGTTAGCCCTTTCAAGTATTTGCGGATTATAGGGACTTTAGGAGATCATGTGGAACACCATAGACATTGGATTCGTAGAATTAAAGGATTATGTAGTGATTAATAGAAGTTAACGGGTTGTGGGAGTTGATTCATAGGAAGGAAATAAGATTTTGGAGGGGCATACGATGTGTTTCCTTAGGATGGAGATGCACTATCTTGGACCTTGGAAGGATAGGCTAAGCACTTGGATTGTCATGATTAGTTCAAGCTTGGAAGCTTGTATATTCTGCCCAAGGAGTTTTGCATACATATGAGTTTGGGGATGGTTGACATGTATGATTCTGTTAGACCTCCTCGTGGAAGCCATGTGGATATAGAACAATTGGCATCTCAGAAACTGTGCTCAAGGATGGGATAATAAACATTCACTTGCACACTAGAATCCTTGAAATCCTTACGCCCTACCAAGCCACAACATGGTCGGATCCTGACCTTGGGATTTGGCCCTATATCAATAAGACTTTGGCTGATGCTCAACCGTGACCACCACCAATCCCTCAGCCCACTCTACGTACCCCATATACTTCATAGAGTACTTGGGCAAGTTAGTTATCATCTTTATTTGAGGACATGCATGTCCACATGAAGATGGAAGAAGAGTTGTTCAGCTGGTTATGGAACATCTGAAGACCGCCATGTCAAGGAGGAAGAACTATACCAACCACCATCGTCAAGAAGTGAACTTCCTCGTTGAAGACCACGTGTATCTGCAAACCACTCCTATTGAAGAAACCGAGCATTTCCATGTCAAAAGGAAGCTCACACAAAGATTTGCCATCCCCCTTCGAGATCACTACAAGAAGAAGAGACGATGGTCACCAGCTGGAGTTACCACCTGAGTTACCCATTGTGCACAATGTTTTCCACACAACACAAGACCAGAAGTGTTTCCAACTTCCTTACTAGCCGGATCACTGACAAGGACATCAATCACCAAGCCATCGACCCCCAGCCGAACCTGACCTACGTGAGAAACCCCATAGACACCTGGATCAAGCAGAACGTCATACACGAAGCCACACCATCAAGTACTTCAAGGTTCAATGGAGCACCACTCGGAGGCAGAGGTAGTATGAGGACGTGAAGACTACCCCAAATCCAAGTTTCCATACTCCTTTCCATGCCTAGTTTGGGAATCTTGGGGACAAGATTCTGGTAAGGGGGTTAGGTCTGTCACACCCTGATTTTAATGGCACAACACTTAAGATGATAAATCATGATAAAATGTGGTTTGACAAAAACTTTTGGGTGTTTTGGACTTTGCCTTGATTGGATTTTTGTGTGTTCTTTGCAAGTGCTCTAAAAATGAAATAAATCCTCCAACTACTATATTTCATCTCCTTGCTCCAAAACTTCTGCCAACTGATCATGCCATGTGTATAGTACATTGTAGAATTTTCTTACAAAAATAATTTGGCCAAAAAGTATTTTCTAAATTTAGTTTTCAAAAAAAAACCTGAATTGAGGTTCGCACTTCAAGTACTTGATTTGGGGTATAAAAAATATTTGAAAGAGTATATTTGAAACCTATTAGGTATAGGACTCCCATAAACCACAAAAATATAATTTTAAAAGTTATTTTCCTATTTTATTTAAAGGCTTTTTCTTAAGGCCAGAAATGGTCTTTAATAGGTTAAAATTATTTTAATGCTTTAAAAATATCTGGGAAAAATTTAGGGAAACTCAATGGACATATATTGTCCATATATAAGAGTTTCAACACATGGTCATGTTCAAAATATTGGTCAAATCCCTCAAAAACTCTTTCTGGATATTTCAAGCTTTTGAAATATTTACAAAGGAAATTTTCTCTAAAAATTCCAAGAAAATTCTAGCTTGTCACATATGACATGCTTGATGATCTTGCCAAGTCTTATGTCATGTATAATAGTATAACCCCATGAAACCCTCTCAAACCCATTTCTGCCCTTTTTCAAGTTTGAACAACTTTACATTAGCAAACTTGTCCAAATGCTTTCAAACTTGGTCCACATGCTAAAATGGTCTGGTAAATTATCTAGACCAAGTGGCACAAGTTGGAGAACAAGTTAAATTGATCAAAGTGCCTCAAAACCCTTCCTGTCCAGAACCAAATTTAAGCAACTTTACATTGCCAACTTTCTCCTTTTGATCTATACTTTTGTGGACATGTTAAGAACCTCTAATGATGAAACTAAACCAAGTGGTGCATCAAGGAGAATAGATTTGCATGACTAAATCTTGGGAAATCCATTTCTGTTCATTTCAAGGGTTTGCCAAAGTTACATTGGCAACCTTCTTCAAATGAGATCAAACTTGGTGATCATCCTCAATTATATATGCCATTTATCCTGTTGATTCTCATGACCAGTGGAATCCATTTTCTTGACCAAACTACCATCAAACACCTTTTGCCATAATTTTGTGATCAACATTTGGGGCACCAAATGGATTCTCCTTGAGCCATAATTCTGACGACATCATGTCCTAGAACCCCTCTACCACTGGCAAAAGTTGGGTGGCTTTAGCTCAATTATTTGGGGGTGAGAACTTCATTTTTCATCTCTATCTAGCAACTTTCCCTCTCTTTCTGCTCTCCCTCGCACTTTCTTTGACTTTGCTAGCTCTCCAACGTCACCCTAGGCTTTAGCCCATCACCCAGCACACTCCAGACGCAAGTGGACATGGCAGAGCGCGCAAAATGCGCTCATGCCGACCAAAAGCCTGCTCTGGAGCATGCTACAATGGTAGCCGAGCCTTGCCACCGCACTCCCTTCCACCTCGGGCCTCCCAAGCATGCCAGTCGACGTGCCTCGGTGTCTGCGACACGCCACAACCTGGTCCCCCTCCTCCATCTCCCTCCTGCTGCCCCCTCGCACGCGTGCCAGAGCCGCCCGAGAGCCCCAATGGGTGAACCCACACGCGCGGCGCTCTGCCACTCCCCCGCTCTCCCTCTCCTTCTCCCTTGACTCCGACCACACCCACGAGCGCCGTAGACAGCCCCGGGCCTCCTCCCGTGGACACTTCGGCCATTTCCACGGGTGCCTGTAGGCCACGTCCACGATGTGCCACAACCTTGCTATATAAGGCCGCCCGAGGCCTCTCTTTGGAGCCCCCTCGCCCTGTCTCCCTCCCGTACGTCGCCCGGACCCAGCCATCCCTCTCCTTGTGACATCCTTGCATCTCCATTGCCGGAGCAATGCGTTGAGCTCCGCCTAAATTCGCGCCACTGAGAGCCCCTCCTCCGGACCTCTTTCTTCCAAATCAGCACAAGCACGACCGCAAACTCTCCCCACACATCATTCGTTCCTCCCCGTGCTTGCCCCGCCATGCCCAAATCTCACCACCGGTCTCGTCCGCCGCGGCAAGCACCCTGCTCCACCTGGTGCCCCTGGGAGACCGTGCCACCCACGGTTGGACGCGGTCGGGTCCCCTGAGCACACCGATGGTAGAACGTCATCGGATACGCCCTATAACACCGGAGAACAGCGTCGAGCACCTCCTTTGCTTTCGGTCGCACCAGCACAGGAGGTGGAGGACGAACCTACCAGCGGGCCTCGCCTGTCGGCCAGCCAGCGTCGCTAAGCCACTCACGGGGGCCCCATCCTGTTTAAGTGGAGACGACTTCCGCGAACCCGCCTTCGACATCGCCTTCGCTGCCCGTCCAGCCGAGCCGCTGGGCCGGCCCAGTGCGCTGCGTTGCTAAGTTGCGGCATGTGCACAGTTTAGGGTAAAACCCTCTTCTCTTTTCTTTTTCTTTGACAGTAAATTTCTAAAATCCATAGTTAATTCATTTCAAGTCCAAATCTGATGATTCAAATTTTGAGTGACTCCATAAATCAATATCTATATAGTGATCATTAGTGAACATTTTTGCACTACCTAGTTTCCCCTGGATCTAACAAATAGGTCATTTATACTCCTAAACCAGCTTCAAAAATCAATAGAATATTCATTTGAACTCCAAATCCAGTGAAACCAATTTCTAAATGTTTGTAAAATCATGCCTGATTTAATGGGTACTTTTACTCACTTTTATAAAAAGTCATTCTATGGACAACTTGCAGATCCATTCCATTGATTCCATCATACCAAAATGTTCAGAAATATTCACTGATCCAATCCGAACGAAACCACTCTGGTTATTTTTCATATAACCAGAGAAGTCCTAGAAAAGTCAACTTCATATTTTTAGAGCACTTTTATTTTCTGCCTTGTTGTGTTGCTTATTGCAGTTACTTCCGACGTTAGTTGACGAAGTAGATGTAGTACTTGGAGAAGGACCAGAAGATTTCAAGACTCTGATGAACTAGGCAAGAAGCCCTTTGACCATGATTCACCTGTCTTGTTCATCGTTAAATTTTCCATATGCATAATGACGCTGTTGATTATGAGCATGATACAATCGTTGCACTGCTGCATGTCCGTTGGCACTTCATGTTCATATCTCTACCATGTGCTAGAGATGCGATGAGAAATACCTATATTGACGCATGATGTTGCACCTATGCCATGATCATCCCTTGGTTACATTCCTTTGAAAATACCATCGGGTGCCCCTAATGCCCATGGGTAATGTTCAACCAGGTCACCACTTGATGAAGAAGTGGTGCACCGAAGCAAGTGAATATGTGTTGTTTACAGAGACGGATTAGATTTAAGATTTGTTGACCGTCCCAGCCCTACATGCGCAACAACTCTACCCTTATATGGGAAAGGGCATTATTGCTTACCTAGCCCGATACTAGCATGGCGCCCACATTACTAGTGACGGGGGTGACATGAGGTCACTCTCGGGACGGGGTCGTGCTTGGATAGGCGGCAATGACTGTTTTCATAGGGCACCGGACACAACGTTGGTCCCTCCATGTATGTGCGATAATGAAAACGGCAGAGTCCCAACATCTTGATGTTTATACACAAAGGTCGTGTACCAATGAGTGGACCCTATGTTAGGGTCGCCTAGGGAAAGACAGTGATCGGGTGCTTCCCCCGAGTACTTGAGGTACTGCGGGATCGTGGATGACACGAAAGCTTCCCAGATCTTGTGGGTAAAGTGTGCAACCTCTGCAGAGTGTCAAACTATTCAAATAGTCGTGTCCACGGTCAAGGACAGTTGGGTGGTGCTGCTTAGACTATGTCCATATGTTTCTGAAAAACAACACGGTTTGGTGATATTCTTGATGTGATTCATGAGGAAGTCACGATGATCAGCTTGAGCATGAGTTGTTCATAACTCTTTCTCGAGGCTAATGTTTGTAACCTCCTGATACTTGCTGCAGACACATTCATTCCCTCGGTAAATGTTGATCATACTTGCATGAGAAAAACTAGCTTTCCGCAATAATGCCAATTAAGTAGTAGAGCTTTGCATAATTATTCTGTTATCACTCTTGGGTTGCTTGCGAGTACATTGAAAGTACTCATTGGCTTGCCACTGGTTATTTTATTGGCCATGCGTGAGAGAACAAGATATGATGAAGAGTGCCTTGGTAACGAACATGCGACCTAGGATGCTTCTCAGTTAGAATGCTTGTAGGGTTAAGGCAGATGGCATGGGTCCAAGTTATTGACGAAGATTTCCGCTGCAATGTTATACTCAAGACTTGACCATAATGGTCATAATTTATGTAAGACGGTATGTATGGATGTAAGACTCTTGTTGTTCAGCTTCTGTGTGTTCAGTGAGCATTGATCTCTGGGATCACTGTACACATGCATTCGGTGATCACGACTTATGAGTCGGGGTCCCCACACCCTATAAACTTGCTTATTCCCCAAGCGCCCTGCTAATGGCACACTTGGGTTTCCCACACCCGTATTGATGAGAATCCCGTGATAAGGGGACACGATCTCTGCTCCAATAAGACGTGCCAATAAAACCGCCTCGCAAGATGTGCAGTAGCAGGTTGAGAAAAACGGTTCAAATAATGACTGAGCCACGGTGTGATGTCACGCTATGGGAAAGTTGTCAGCAGATTAGACTTGTGGAATATTGTGCTTTCTACAGTGGTATGTGGAATTTGTTTTGCAGAGCCGGACACGATTCTTGTGTTCAAGATCTACTTTGGAGTATTCGGAGAAGGAACCCACATTGCAATGCCGAAGACAATCTGCGCGCTGGACTCATTGTCATTGAAGCCTGGTTCAAGGGCTACTGAGGGAGTCCTAGATTAGGGGGTCCTCGGACAGCCGGACTATATGCTTATGCCGGACTGTTGGACTATGAAGATACAAGATTGAAGACTTCGTCTCGTGTTCGGGTGGGACTCTCCTTGGCGTGGAAGGCAAGCTTGGCAATTCGGATATGTAGATTCTTGAAAGTGCTAGTTATCGACTAGAGGGGGGTGAATAGGCGATTTTTAGGAAAGTCTTCAAAACATGGAAGTTTCAAAGACAAACGATAGAAACAACCTTAATTGATATGCAGCAGAAGATAAACTACAACAAGCAAGCCATAATCAAGTATGCAATAGCAGTAACGTTTGAAGATTAATGGCAGCTAGGTAGTAGGATCAGGATGGAAGATAGTATGAAGCCAATCAACAATAGTAGTCAAGCAATGAAGTCAAACGGATAAAACAATAAGCACTGACTTCACGAAGACAAACTCAAAGTAAAGGAGGTAAGAGATAGAACCAGTTGCTTGTTGAGGACACAAGATTTGTTGGACCAGTTCCAGTTGTTGTGACAACTGTACATCTGGTTAGGGAGGCTGAGATTTAACTCAGAAGACCGTGTCTTCACCTTATTCCCCTTGAGCTAAGGTCACTTAGTCCTCGCCCAATCACTCTGGTAAGTCTTCAAGGGAGACTTCCAAACCTTCACAGACTCCATTCCCTCGGCAATCCACAATGACTCTTGGATGCTCAGAACGCGACGCCTAACCGGCTGGAGCATACACAGTCCTCAAGTGTAATAAGTCTTCAGGTCACACAGACAGAAAGACTTCAGTGATGCCTAACACTCTTTGGCTCTGGGTGTTTGGGCTTTGTCCTTGCAAGGATTTCTCTCTCTCAAATGCTTCGAGGTGGGTTGCTCTCAAACGACGAAAGCCATATACAAACTCTGAGCAGCCACCAATTTATGGTGTAGGGGGTGGGCTATTTACAGCCACCAGGCAACCCAACCTGATTTGTCCGAAATGACCCTGGGTCACTAAGGAACTGACATGTGTTCCAACGGTCAGATTTCAAACATACACGGCAACTTTACTTGGGCTACAAGCAAAGCTGACTCATCCAACTCTGGATAAGATTTGCTCTCATTGTCTTCGCTCGAAGACATAGGATTTGGATTGAGCATCACTTCAGTCACTCTGACTTAGTTCACTTGGACCCCACTTAACAGTACGGTGGTTCCTATGACTCAACAAAGAAGAAAGGAAACGACGAAACCACATAGTCTTTGCACTCCATTTTCTTCACGTAATGTCTTCTCATGTCATAGTCTTCAATATGAATATCTTCTCATACCACCATTGTCTTCAATGTCTTCATACATTTTTAGGGGTCATCTCCGGTAGGTAAACCGAATCAATGAGAGACACTACCTGCGTTATCCTGCAATTCTCACGAACGCATTAGTCCCTCAACCAACTTTGTCGTCAATACTCCAAAACCAACTAGGGGTGGCACTAGATGCACTTACAATCTCCCCCTTTTTGGTGATTGATGACAAACTGGTTGAAATTTTCAACGGGGATAAAGTATGTGAAATTGTAAGGATAGGAATTGTCTTCATAAGTAGCAAGGGCTCCCCCTGAAGATGTGCATATTAATAATTTGCTTTTGGGTTGCAAATGCACATGGCAGGTTGTACTTCTGGAGATCCACTTCAACTTATGAAGATAATTCATCATGCATGAAATGATATAACAAGTAGAATGACATGCATAATGAAAAATGGACGTCTGCAGGATGATCTAAGTGCGGAAGTTATCATCGCACTAGAGTAAAGCAAACATGTAGTAGAAGTAGCAGACGACCATCAAGTTTAGGTGTTACAACTCAAAGAATCAAATGTATCAAAATGCAAGAGTTGTAAGCACGCAGCAAAATATAATGCAACCGCCCATATGAACCCGCTTGAAGACTATCATCTCATACGCTTCTCCCCCTTTTGTCAGTAATGACCAAAAAGGTTTGAAGACATAGAGCAGCTACTCGTCTTCTTGATGAGTAGGTGAAGCAGCAGGGTTGTTGTCTTTGGGTGGCGGTGTAGAGGAACTTGGTGCAGTGTCGATGCGCGCAGTAGTTGGAGGTGGTGAAGTAGCGTCATCTTCCTCATCGATCACTCTGGCATTAATTGTTGCCGCGGAGGTGGAATATTCAGAGTCTTCAAGAGATGGAGTTCTTCGTAAGACAGCATTCCGTGGAGGAGTGGAGTCGAACTGAAATTTTTCATTGAAGCCATCGTCTTGAAGATCTGCTTCAGCACTAAGCAGGGTCAAACTCTTCCATGATCTCCGGCAAGTTTCATGAGCGACAAAGGCATTCTTGGTGGCAAGGTTGCGAATGCGATTGACATCCACCAAGATGCTTTGCATCTGTCTCTTGAGCCAAAAGTGATGTTTATCCTGTTTCTGATGAAGGGCCACAAGAAGTTCTCGGTCATTGAGAACGCGAGAACACTTGCGAGGCCTTTGGGCAATGGTGCTTTCAGTGGCTTCAGTGGGCGCTCTGTGAGGCAGACAAGTGTTACCGGCAAATGGATAGATTCGTGTTGCTGCTTGAACACCTTCAATAGGTTGAGTGAAGCTTTGGTGCTCGGCATTCTGAAGACAGAGCGGCTTCTTGGCAGGGTCATAATATATAGCATCAACTGACATATCAACTTCTGGTAGAAATATTATATGATTGCGAGCAGAGGGTTGATAGTTGACAGTAGAGTGGCGCTTGATAAGGCGCATGACCCATGGAGCATAAAACTTCGAACCAAAGAGATCAGAACAGGAGGCAGCAAGTTGTCTTATGAAGAAGTCCTGAGTGTTGAAGCTGATGCCATTGAGAATATAGAAGACCAAAGTCTTCATAGTTCCTTCAAGCTGGGCCGCTGATGAGTGTCCCTTGACTGTCCATAGAGTTCGCCTGATGATATGATATATGGTTCGAGGCAGATACTCAAGGTCTTCAACAAAGAAATGTGTGGGATATTTAGCGTCAGATGGCAAAGGCTTCATCATGCTCAGCATCTGGTTCATATTGGGTTCTGGCTTATGAAAGATGCTCTCTACAGCATTGCGGTGTAGCTGACAGTCAGGTTCATATAGTTCTTCAGGAGTGGCTAGCCCTGTAAGCTCGATGATGTCCATAGCTTTGGTTTCATGATGAACATTTCCAGTCATCCACTCGAGAACCCATGTCTTGATGTCTCTGTTGTAGCCGCGAATGTGCAGAGTGGCATAGAATTGAAGCAATAGCTCTTCATTCCAATGTTCTTTGTCTGTCACAAAGTGGAGCAGACCAGCATCTCGAAAGCAATGAAGTGCTTCTTCTAAGCACGACAGTCCAACAATGGCTTCAGTGTCAAGGCGCATATGAGGGAAATGCGCCCTTGATCATATAACACGCATGAGTAATAGCTTCTCTGTTGATAGCTCCAGAACCTATCTGATGATATTCTTGGCTTGGAGTATGGGTTCTTAGCGCTATCAAAAAAGGTATTGTGGCTTTTGAAGCCATTAGCATTGAAGGACCTGGGGGAGTTGGCAGTACCTGGAAACCTTGGCAACCTGGGCTTTGGCTTCTGCACTTGAGGCCTATGCTCAATATGATAGTCAAATTGCGGTCCTAAGGCAGAGGGTGGAGGCACCAGAACGGGCCATCGGACAGTAGTGAGTTGACCATGACTGTATGCTTGCTTAATTGTGTGAGGCCTTGAAGGCGGAACAGGAGCAGGGGCAACATTGGAGCCAGGCTGCACGACAGGTGCTTCGGGAGCAGTTGTCATGTTGGCTTCAGGTGCAGCATCCTCATTGGCTTCGGGTGCAGCATCCTCATTGACTTCAGGTGCAACAACCTCATTGACTTCAGGTTCAGTAGCCACATTTGCTTCAGGCACAGTTAGGGTAGGCTCCACATTAGCATCAGCCATGACTACGTCACTGGCTGTATTGACGTTGGTGGTGGCAGCCTCATTGTTTTCAGCCTCCACTAGAGGAGCTGGAGGATCAGACATAGACACATTCAAATCATGAACAACTTCTTCAATCACTGGGGGGGTTGGTCCACGCACTTCTTGATTTCCTTCGGCTGATGCAGCCGGAATGTCTTCAGCAGCATGTGCTTTAGACTCGGAGACATTCACAATTGGAGCAGGTTCAGAAAGTACTTGCCGTGCAACAGGTGAACATTGCACTTCTCCTTCTGGAACGCTCGATAGAGGGACTTCAGGCCTTTTTCCTCTGCGAAGCCTGCGAAGAGCTGGCTTCACTTTAGGAGATGGAGTTGGCTGAGCCTGAAAGTCTTCATCCTCTTCTTGCACGTTGGGGGTAGCTTGTTGTTGTTGTAGGGGAGTACTGGGGGAGTCTTGTTCTTGCGGGCGATCAGCCCATGAATCATCCTATGCAATTGGCGTCAGAGGACGACCAATGCTGATGAGTTTGCTATTTGTACGAACAGGTGATGATACCAAATTGTATTCGATCTATGGAAGAACTTCATCATCTTCAACATTGTCATGATGACCAATGTCTTCAGCAGCGGTGGGTTCAGCTGCTGGAATATCTTCAGCTTCAGGAGCCTCTATGAAAGCAGGCTCATGCACAGTCATGTGAAGTTCTTGGGATGCAGATGCAGGATGAATCACTGAGAGGGGTTCAACAAAAAGGGGCTTTGTGGGAGCAGCCCGATTCTTCTTGGTCTTGCGCTTCTTCTTGGAGGGAGCGGCATCAGAGGCTTCGGTATGCTTCCTCTTTCTGGCTTTTGCCTCTGCAGCCCTCGTCTTCTTCTGTTCAGAAGCGGTGGTAGTGACCTTTGGCTTTGAGCCAGTCATGCTACTTGGGAAGATAATACGTGGAGCTTCTTGGCTTGAAGGCGCAGGCTGATCAGCAGGAAACTTCTTATTTTTGTTTGCAGCCATTCTGGGGTCAATGCCAGGACGGCCAAGTGACCTGCGCTTCTCAGCCTCATTGTAGGCAAGCACACATTTATCAGCCAAACTCTTCATGCGCTCACGAGAGCCTTGAGCTTCTTGGCGCTTCTTCAGAAAATATTCTTTAAGCTCATGTAGCATGACCTTAAAGTTTCTGACGTCTTGAACACTTAGCTTGGCCATATGCTTCTTGAGTTGAGCCTTTTCATAATCAATCTTGTGCTTGAGCTCAACGATGCTTTGAGCGAGAGCCAGCTCAGAAGCAATGGCGCCATTGAAAGAGACGTTGAGGCCAATTGGAAGCTCTAAATCTTCAAAGCTAACATTTGGGCTGTCGAACCACTCATCAATGAAATTGTGGATGATGGCCACATCAAAGAGAGGCAAATTGCTGAAGATTTCTGCTTCTTCCTTGCTCTTTATCAGCTGCTCAAGAGCATCATCCGCAAGATCTTCATCACTTGATAGATCAATGGGTTCTTCACGCAGAATAGCAGCAGGAGTCAGAGCTTGAGCAGTATGCCTAACAAGTTGTCTTTTCTTCTCCGTCTTCTTGGAGATGCGAGATTGATCTTCAGACTGCACACTGGCTTCAGGAGGTGCAGTGGCCAATGGCTTCACACGAGAAGCTTTTGGAGGTGCAGTTGATGATGAAACCTTAACCTTCTTTGGCTTCTTCGGCCTTGGAGTAGGAGCAGGGGCTTCATCAGAATCAGAATCATTGTTGGGATGATCCACTCTGGCACCATGAACCAAGACGTAGGAAATGAGACCATCAAGGTTTGCTAAGGGGCCAATTCTATTTTCTTCAGCTTCATGTGTCCCATCATCACGGGGAGCAGAGGGGCCAGGATTGAAGTCTAAACCCCATGACTTCTTGTTTTCCTTTGCCGAAGCCACAGCAAACTGGAAGTTGCGCTTGAAGAGATTGTCGTCGCGACACCAGAGCAATGATGATGGGTCGGCTTCTTCAGGCTGTGGCCCACGGACCATGCAAGGATAGAATTCTTGTGAATGGCTTCAGCTCTGTTCTTGGGTTGAAGGCCTCGATAGAGAATATCGCCCCAAGGACCCTTGATAGCATTTTTCTCTGCATATTCCTTGGTGACGAACTTGTACTTGAACCATTCTTCAGCCGAATAGCCTCGAATCCATTGGATTCGTGTCTTGCGCTGATGATAAGTCTCTTCAGGGTCTGTCTTGTACAGTTCTGCTAGGTCATCAGGAAGATCTTTGGATGTTCCTCCTCTGCACTGATTGCCACCCTTCCTTGCTGATTTTTCTGCAGCCATGAACTTCAAGCTGAATGGCTTCAATATGTTCAGAGGCTTCAGAGATTTACGCTTGCTGGTCAAGCAGGAACTGGCTTCAGGAGAATTGATATGATGCTGTAAGTATTCTGCAAACGAATGCAGACTATGAGAACCAAGGGATTCTCCCACGGACATGTACCTGTGACAGCATTAGATATGCGAGGGAAGGCGAAGAGGTCATATGCATTCTCAGAAGATTTTGAAGATAAATCAGTTTGAAGAAATTGACCTCATGATGCGAATATATTCACTTATGTGTGGTGAGTTGGTTCCAGATTTGTACCAATCCGTGAATAAGTACAAGTGAGGAATCAAACTAGATAGGAAATCTAAGTGAATAGACTAGGCATTATGAGATGCAGATAGAATAGATATAACATTTAGTAGGCAGAAACCACTTATGAAGATCTATGAAGATCAAAAAGGTGGTAAAAATAGAGTTATAATTACCGCATGAAGAACTACTAGATGGGAAGGATGAGAGACCGAGCAGTTCAGCCCACCGTGCCCTAACTTGGCGACGGAGGACACCTACAGCGACGATGGAGAGAAAGATGTCCGCGGCCGGCGTGAGGACGGCGTCGGAGAAGTCGCGGCAGCTAAGCGCTTCGTCGCCGGCGTCGTCGTGAGCTAGCGGTGGTGCTAGGGTTTTGATGGAGGTGGAGAGGTGGAAGAAAGATTTCTTTACCACAGGGGACACATATTTATAAGTAGGTGTGCAGCACAGCGCAATTACGCAGGTGCCCCTGTCTGTTCAAATCCGTGGGGTACATGGCAAGCATGCAACACATTTAGAATTGTCCCACGTTCCCACGCCCGCCAGGTATGTCGGATGTTCGTTCCGGCTTCTCCGGATATCGACAATTAAGATGATTCATTTAAATAGGACTTGATGTTTTGTCTCTGTGTCTTCTACTGACAAGGATGCAGAGAAGACATTCGACAGTTTCAATAGAATGCATATGATTTGGACAGATAGAGTTTGAGATAGTAAGCATAGAGAGATTAGGGTCCGATCACATTCACTTAGTTCAAAAGATTCAACTTGAAGACATAGCTATAAGTGAATGTTGTAGAGGACAGAACGCTAGTATATATATATGCAATTAACTCATCATAGCATAGAAAAGCATGAGGATAAATAGAAACTAAAGACAAACCAAATGTGAAGTCTTTGAAAAATAACGCCATGAGTGAAACACTGCAAACAGAGAAATTTGGTGGTGGCGTTACCCACCGTATAGGAATTATTAGACCCAGACACGGCACACAATTATCATGGCGCTCCAAAGTCAAGTTCCATGTTAATGTATTCACACTCAGAGTGTAAATATTCATTGATTGAAGAAGTACATTACTTTGTGTGTTGCACATCTAAGTCATCAACATGCATAAGTGTTAGTATGTGTGCCTGATTACAGGACAATCGAGGATTCCAAGATGTTTAGCTCACACCGTAACTTGCAAAACCTTTTCTCATCCAAGGGCTTTGTGAAGATATCTGCCAGTTGCTCTTCAGTGTTGACGTGCATGATATCTATATCTTTCTTCATAACATGATCTCTGAGAAAGTGATGACGTATTTCAATGTGCTTTGTCTTCGAATGCTGGACTGGATTGTTGGCAATCTTGATGGCACTTTTGTTGTCGCAGAAGAGAGGGACTTGCTTGAGATCGATGCCATAGTCCTTGAGAGTTTGCTTCATCCACAGAAGCTGAGCACAACAAGATCCAGCAGCAATGTATTCAGATTCAGCAGTTGAGAGTGACACACAGTTCTGCTTCTTTGAAGACCAACAGACAAGTGATCGACCGAGAAAATGACATGTGCCTGATGTAGACTTGCGATCCACTTTGTCACCAGCATAATCAACATCCGAGAATCCAACCAGATCAAACCTTGAGCCCTTTGGATACCATAATCCTAGTGTTGGGGTGTAAGCCAAATATCGAAGAATTCGCTTCACAGCTAAGTGATGCGATTCCTTTGGTGCCGCTTGGAATCGAGCACACATGCAAACACTAAGCATAATATCTGGCCTAGATGCACATAAATAAAGCAAAGAACCAATCATGGAGCGGTATACCTTTTGATCAAACTCTTTACCATTGTCGTCGGGACCAAGATGGTGCTTGGCTGGCATTGGCGTCGTGTAGCCTTTGCAGTCTTCCATTCCAAACTTCTTCAGACAATCTTTGAGGTATTTTTCTTGAGATATGAAGATGCCATTTCGTTGCTGACGAATTTGAAGACCAAGGAAGAACTTCAGCTCTCCCATCATGGACATTTGATATTGCTCTTGCATCATGTACCCAAACTCATCACTGTACTTCTGGTTGGTGCAGCCGAAGATTATGTCATCCACATATATTTGGCACACAAACAGTTCACCATCATATGTCTTCGTGAAGAGTGTGGGATCGAGAGATCCAGGTTTGAAGCCTTTGCTCTTCAGGAAGTCTTTGATTGTATCATACCAGGCACGAGGAGCTTGTTTGAGGCCATACAGTGCTTTGTTCAGTTTGTACACCATATCAGGATGTTTTGGATCTTCAAAGCCAGGTGGTTGTGCAACATATACTTCTTCTTCAATCTTGCCATTTAGAAATGCACTCTTTACATCCATTTGATATAGCAAGATGTTGTGATGATTAGCATAGGCTAGCAGTATGCGAATAGCTTCAAGCCTAGCAACAGGAGCAAATGTTTCATCGAAGTCAATTCCTTCAACTTGAGTATATCCTTGAGCCACAAGACGAGCTTTGTTTCTGACGACTTGACCATGCTCATCTTGCTTGTTTCGATATATCCACTTTGTTCCAATAATGTTATGCTTGCGAGGGTCAGGTCGCTTGACAAGTTCCCAAACATTATTCAGCTTGAACTGTTGAAGTTCTTCTTGCATGGCTTGAATCCATTCAGGTTCCATAAAAGCTTCAGCAACTTTCTTGGGTTCTGATATTGACACAAATGAAAAATGCCCACAGAAATTTGCTAGCTGTGTTGCTCTTGAGCGAGTGAGCGGACCAGGTGCATTGATGCTGTCAATAATCTTCTCTATTTGAACTTCATTTGCAACACGAGGATGAACAGGACGAAGATTCTGCTCTGGCTGATCATTGTCATCATTGGGAGAATTGTCTTCGGTCTGAGCATTGTCTTCAGGTTGATTTGGTGCAGAGATGATAAGTTCCTCTTCAGGCTGTGCTTCAGAGGGCATGATCTCACCAGTTCCCATCAACTTGATAGATTCACAGGAAGGAGCTTCATCAAGTGTACTTGGCAGAATTTCTCTTTGTGAACCATTGGTTTCATCAAATCGCACATCCACTGTTTCAACAATTTTGTAGTGGAAGAGGTTGAAGACTCTGTAAGAGTGCGAATCCTTTCCATAGCCAAGCATGAAGCCTTCGTGAGCTTTGGGTTCAAATTTTGACTTGTGATGGGGATCCTTGATCCAACATCTAGCACCAAAGACTCTGAAGTAGCTGACATTTGGCTTCTTGCCAGTGAGGAGCTCATAGGATGTTTTGCCCAGAAGCTTATGGATGTAGACACGGTTGATGATGTGACAAGCTGTATCAATGGCTTCAGGCCAGAACTTTCTTGGTGTCTTGTACTCGTCAAGCATTGTTCGAGCCATCTCGATGAGGGTTCTGTTCTTGCGCTCTACAATGCCATTTTGCTGAGGTGTGTATGGAGCAGAAAATTCATGAGTGATTCCCATTGTATCCAGATAAAGATCAAGCCCGGTGTTCTTGAATTCAGTGCCGTTATCACTTCTGATATGCTTGATCTTGACACCATAGTTGTTCATTGCTCGATTGGCGAATCGTCTGAAGACATCTTGTACTTCAGTCTTGTAGAGAATTATGTGCACCCATGTGTATCTTGAGTAGTCATCAACAATGACGAAGCCATAGAGACACGCCGTTGTTGTGAGGGTGGAGTAGTGGGTAGGTCCAAATAAGTCCATGTGAAGCAGCTCGAAGGGTTGAGATGTTGTCATGATTGTCTTCGAGGGATGCTTGGCCCTTGTCATCTTTCCAGCTTCGCAGGCACCACATAGATGATCTTTCTTGAACTTGACACCTTCGATGCCTATGACATGCTTCTTTTTGACGAGAGTATGCAAGTTCCTCATGCCAGCGTGCCCCAGCCTTCGATGCCAGAGCCAGCATTCTGAAGCTTTAGCAAGAAGACATACGGCAAGTTTTGGACCTGCTGAGAAATCTACCATGTATAGATCACCTTTCCTATACCCTTCAAAGACTAGAGATTTGTCAGATTCCATTAGTACAAGGCAACGATATTTTCCAAATATCACAATCATGTTTAAGTCACAAAGCATTGAGACAGACATTAAGTTGATTCCAAGCGATTCAACAAGCACCACTTTATCCATGTGTTGATCCCTTGAGATTGCAACTCTACCTAGACCCAATACTCTGCCTTTACCAGTGTCAGCAAATGTGATTTTACTCTTGTCGGATGGACGTAAGGTTGAGTCCATATGATTAGTGCATCCACTGTCAATAATCAATTCTGAAGCTTTTGGTGACATGCCCTACAGTGCAGTTAGGAGGATAGGCTTCACAAGGTATGTTGTGAAGCATAAGCATTTTACACACACATGGGTTATCACAGTTTAGATCAAGATTAGCACATAGTATGACAGATAAGAGATTAATATCTGGAATTCATAATAAGTCATTTTACCATGTGTCCCTTTATGTTTTAGGTCCCCAGCAATTATATCGGACGCCATTGATTGCTGGCTGGAGACCACATTCTGCAAAAGAGAGCTAGTTCTTCTTCACCACCCACATTTTCAGGGGTGGCTTAGAAGCAATGAGTCTAAGTGTAGCATCTGAGAATTTCGGCTTTGAAGCCCTAGCGAATAGCCTTGCAGGAGATGAATCATACTCATGTGAATAAGCAGGGAAGTTCTTAGTTCTATGAACATATCGATTTGAAGACACACGCTCATATTCATGAGTCTGAGTATGATTTCCCTGCAAAACATTGGCGTTAGGGTGACTCAAGTGAGTCCTGTGTTCGCAAGTAGCCGTTGGACCATGTGATGTCATTGGTCTGGGTTTGTCTTCTTCACTGGTGGTGTCATGATGACATTCACTGGAAGATTCTCAAGGCAGCTTTTGGGTACCCTGATCTTCTTCATAGGTGGTCCATTCCTGCAGTTAGTACCAATATACCTGGCAAACACTTCACCATTCTGATTTTTGAACAGTTTAGAGTTTGCATCAAAGGATTCATCAATAATAATAGGATTAGCACAGGTAAATCCAGATAAAGTGGATGGATCCACTGAAGGTTCCTTTGCAGCAACCCATTTGGTTTTGGGATACTGCTCAGGCTTAGGAACCATCAGCATTCATTTTCCTCTTGAACCCAACACCCTCTTTCCTAGGGTTTCGGTTCAGAATCTGCTTTTTGAGGACATCACAGAGAGTCTGATGTCCCTTCAAACTTTTGTACATCCCTGTTTCAAGCAATGTCTTCAACCTAGCATTTTCATCAGCAATACTAGTGGTATCCTCCGCAGAGGGGTTAGTAACCACATCAGTAGTTGAAGACAATGAAACAGCAGCAGCAGTGGAACATTCAGCAACAGATGTAGCGTTATCACGCTCAATGCATTTTAAACATGGTGGTTCGAATCCATCCTGAGCGGGACTGATCTGTTGAGCGCGAAGTGACTCATTCTCTGCTTGAAGATCATCATGAGTCGCTTTCAATTTCTCAAGCTCTTGCTTCCTTTGAAGATAATCATAGGAGAGCTTTTCATATGTGGTTGAGAGCGTATCATGAAGATTTTCAAGTTCTTGGTACTTAGCATGAAGATTTTTTATGTCTTCTACTAAGGACTGTGAACGTGTCATTTCCGCGTCCAACAGGTCATCGCTTTTGTCTAACAGTTTTTGAGTATGTTCCATAGCCCTTTGTTGTTCAGTTGCAATTTTAGCAAGTGTTTTGTAGCTGGGTATGGATTCACAATCAGAGTCATCTTCACTTGAAGTTTGAAAGTAAGCATCGCGAGATTTTACCTTGGCACCACGTGCCATGAAGCAGTAGGTGGGAGAAGAACCATCTTTGTCATTAGCTTCACCATTGGTGTGGACGTCATTGTCTTCAGTGTTGAAGATGGACTTGGCGACATAGGCTGTGACTAGAGCCAGACTTGCAACACCAGGGTCAGACTCCTCACCAGACTCCACCTCCGCCTCCTCCGAAGCAGACTCCTCCTCTGAATCCATTTCCTTGCCAACAAAGGCACGAGCCTTGCCAGATGAGCTCTTCTTGTATGATGAAGACTTCGAAGAAGATTTTGAGGATTTCTTCTTCTTCTTGTGATCAGAATCATATTCTCATTGCTCTTCTTCTTCTTCTTCTCATTGTTCCACTGTGGACACTCACATATGTAGTGACCAGGTTTCTTGCATCTGTGGCAGGTTCTCTTCTTGTTGTCATGAGTGGAAGCTTCATCATTTCTTGAGCTGGATCTTGAAGACTTTCTGAAGCCCTTCTTCTTGGTGAACCTCTGGAACTTCTTCACAAGCATGGCAAGTTCCTTTCCAATGTCTTCAGGATCGTCAGAACCGCAGTCAGATTCTTCTTCTTCAGATGAGGAAACAGCTTTTGCCTTCAAAGCACGAGTTCGGCCATAGTTGGGGCCATAAATATATCTTTTCTCAGAAAGCTGGAACTCATGTGTGTTGAGCCTCTCAAGTATATCAGACGGATCGAGTGTCTTGAAGTCAGGACGTTCTTGTATCATGAGGGCAAGGGTGTCAAAAGAGGTGTCAAGTGATCTCAGCAGTGTCTTGACAATTTCATGCTTGGTGATCTCAGTGGCGCCGAGAGCCTGAAGCTCATTTGTGATGTCGGTGAGGCGATCAAACGTGAGCTGGACATTTTCATTGTCGTTTCTCTTGAAGCGATTGAAGAGATTGCGAAGAACACTGATCCTCTGGTCTCTCTGTGTAGAGACGCCTTCATTGACCTTGGACAGCCAGTCCCAGACTAGCTTTGACGTTTCCAGAGCACTCACACGGCCATACTGTCCTTTGGTCAGATGACCACAGATGATGTTCTTTGCAGTCGAGTCCAGTTGAATGAACTTCTTGACATCAGTGGGGGTGACACCTTCACCAGTTTTGGGAACGCCGTTCTTGACGACATACCAGAGGTCGACATCAATGGCTTCAAGATGCATGCGCATCTTATTCTTCCAGTAGGGATATTCAGTTCCATCGAACACGGGGCAAGCAGCGGAGACCTTGATTATCCCTGCAGTCGACATAGCTGAAACTCCAGGTGGTTAAACCGAATCACACAGAACAAGGGAGTACCTTGCTCTGATACCAATTGAAAGTGCTAGTTATCGACTAGAGGGGGGGGTGAATAGGCGATTTTTAGGAAAGTCTTCAAAACATGGAAGTTTCGAAGACAAACGATAGAAACAACCTAATTGATATGCAGCGGAAGATAAACTACAACAAGCAAGCCATAATCAAGTATGCAATAGCATTAACGTTTGAAGATTAATAGCAGCTAGGTAGTAGGATCAGGATGGAAGATAGTATGAAGCCAATCAACAATAGTAGTCAAGCAATGAAGTCAATCGGATAAAACAATAAGCAATGACTTCACGAAGACAAACTCAAAGTAAAGGAGGGAAGAGATAGAACCAGTTGCTTGTTGAGGACACAGGATTTGTTGGACCAGTTCCAGTTGCTGTGACAACTGTACGTCTGGTTAGGGAGGCTGAGATTTAACTCAGAAGACCGTGTCTTCACCTTATTCCCCTTGAGCTAAGGTCACTTAGTCCTCGCCCAATCACTCTGGTAAGTCTTCAAGGGAGACTTCCAAACCTTCACAGACTTCGTTCACTCGGCAATCCACAATGACTCTTGGATGCTCAGAACGCGACGCCTAACCGGCTGGAGGATACACAGTCCTCAAGTGTAATAAGTCTTCAGGTCACACAGACAGAAAGACTTCAGTGATGCCTAACACTCTTTGGCTCTGGGTGTTTGGGCTTTGTCCTCGCAAGGATTTCTCTCTCTCAAATGCTTCGAGGTGGGTTGCTCTCAAACGACAAAAGCCGTATACAAACTCTGAGCAGCCACCAATTTATGGTGTAGGGGGTGGGCTATTTATAGCCACCAGGCAACCCGACCTGATTTGTCCAAAATGACCCTGGGTCACTAAGGAACTGACACGTGTTCCAACGGTCAGATTTCAAACACACACGGCAACTTTACTTGGGCTACAAGCAAAGCTGACTCATCCAACTCTGGATAAGATTTGCTCTCATTGTCTTCGCTCGAAGACATAGGATTTGGATTGAGCATCACTTCAGTCACTCTGACTTAGTTCACTTGGACCCCACTTAACAGTACGGTGGTTCCTATGACTCAACAAAGAAGAAAGGAAATGACGAAACGACACAGTCTTCGCGCTCCATTGTCTTCACATAATGTCTTCTCATGTCATAGTCTTCAATATGAATATCTTCTCATACCACCATTGTCTTCAATGTCTTCATACATTTTTAGGGGTCATCTCCGGTAGGTAAACTGAATCAATGAGGGACACTACCTGTGTTATCCTGCAATTCTCACAAACGCATTAGTCCCTCAACCAACTTTGTCGTCAATACTCCAAAACCAACTAGGGGTGGCAGTAGATGCACTTACAATTCCCTTCTCTACAACCGACTCTGTGTAAGCCTAGCCCCCAAGGTTGTTAGAATCGCGATTCTATTAGACGATTCTACCACTTTACGATCCAAACTAACCCCTCTGATTCTACAATTTTAGTTCATCGAATCTACATTCTTACAATCCTGATAGTAAAGATCCTATGATTTGCGATCCTACTATCAGAGCTCCGATCCGATTCAATATCGCGATCCTGACAGCCTTGCTAGCCCCCTCCGGTGTCTATATAAACCGAAGGGTTTAGTCCGTAGGACAAGAACAATCGTAGTCATAGGCTAGCTTCTAGGGTTTAGCCTCTACAATCTCATGGTAGATCAACTCTTGTAATACTCATATCATCATGATCAATCAAGCAGGAAGTAGGGTATTACCTCCATAGAGAGGGCCCAAACCTGGGTAAACATCGTGTCCCCCGCCTCATGTTACCATTAGCCTTAGACTCACAGTTCGGGACCCCCTACCCAAGATCCGCCGGTTTTGACACCGATAGCAACGGCTCGCTGGAGGAACCCTAGTGCTGCAGGCAGGGAATCGAGGTAGAGGGAAAGCAGAGAGGAGATGCAAACATGCAGGGCAATGAATGCTTGCGTGTTTGTTTTCACTTGAGGGTCAGGTGTGACACGGGCGTCAGCAGTTGCATTTTGAGTGTAATATAGGCAGACAACAGAGTCATTTCACTATTCCTCTTCCCTTCAATTTTTAGTGAGGTTCTACCCGAAACTCCCCCTCCAAAGCGAAATTAGTTAAGCCCAAGTCCATAACTCAAAAATGACTGCTTTACATGTTTTACGGCTTATTTTGACCATAAGCCCTGAAAAGGCAGAATCGAACCGGCCCTTAACCTGCAATTCAATTTTGCGTGCAATGGTGAATCACTCCTGCCTGTTATAGTGTACATGGCATAACCTAATACATGTGCATTCCATTGTAGAATCTGGAATATGCAATGTTTATGTTAGTTCATAAGTTGCACATGATGTTTAAATGCCCCTTAAATCTGGTCAGTCAATGATGGTCTTTAAGCCTCCTTCTTTGCTTCTTTTCTTGATATGTAATATTTGCTCACACATCTGTTCAATTGCTTGTTTGCGTCATCCATCCATACTAGGACTGTTTGCTTTGATTACTTGTTGTTCTTGACCTAACACTCTAACAGAGCTTGTCAACGATTTAAACACTAAGGGATGCTGTAGTGGGGCCTTGTCTAACTCATAGGTGACATAAAGGTTTGGATGTACACTAAAGTAGGCTCTCCAAGTGTACCTTGAGATCCAGTTCGAAGGTATGCCTAGTTTTTACATAGTGCAGACATATGAAATGCTCATTTCATTGTGTGCAAGTCCAAGAGAAGCGGCATGTTTCATTATGTGGTGTTGTTTTGTTATAATCTCATCCTTTTGTGTTCACAGACTGGAAAGTATGCATATTTATCTTCCAAGGAGACAAGTAACTAGTTTGTGTCACCTTGCAGAGGGGGTGCAATGAAGATAAGATTGAGGATTTCCAAGTACAAGATGTTAGGAAGGAGCCTTGCAAGAGAAGTAGGAGCTGCGTTGAGCCTCTTCAACCTGTTAAGGTAAGTCACTGTATGCAACTCAATGGTTCAATTCCATGTTTGTTTCAGGCATAGTTAATTTTCTCTTTTCAATTGCTTTATTTGTCCTCAGTTAATGAGATGCCCAAAGAATGATGCCTTTTGTTGAGTACTTATATAACTATTAGTTGACATAATTAAAGGCCTTACCATTTAATTAATCTGCCGAAGTGTGGCTGATGCTTTGAAGTCTATTAACCAACTATTATTGCTTGAGGCTCACAATCTAGTTTATACTAGGCTAATGATTGCATAGTTTTGCTGGTTGTAGTATGTGTGTATGAAACCCTCTGCTGTTCATTATGCTCCCTAAGACTTTAATTGAGCTACAGAATGGCCAGTTGCTTGCTTACTTATATGCAACATACTGTCTAAATTTGTAACTTGTCTGTGTTTTGGATTGGGCCCCAACATCATGCTCCTCTGGTGAGCTAAGAGAGATTTCTGTATGCAGGCTGCACGGACTATCTTTTTATAATTTTTAAAATATCACCTGCTTATGCTTCATGGTGTGTAACATTATTGTTAATCCTGTTTTGTCATGTAGTACAAAATAGTGTCTTGCTCGCTTCACTGTTGTAACTATATTTTTGCCCTAGTCATATGTGTTGGGGAACGTAGTAATTTAAAAAAAAATCCTACGCACACGCAATATCATGGTGAAGCATAGCAACGAGAGGGGAGTGTGTTGTCCACGTACCCTTGTAGACCGATAGCGGAAGCGTTATAACAACGCGGTTGATGTAGTCGTACGTCTTCACGGCCCGACCGATCAAGCACCGAAACTATGGCACCTCTAAGTTCTAGCACACGTTCAGCTCAATGATGATCCCCGGACTCCGATCCAGCAAAGTGTAGGGGAAGAGTTCTGTCAGCACGACGGCGTGGTGATGATCTTGATGTTCTACCGTCGCAGGGCTTCGCCTAAGCACCGCTACAGTATTATCGAGGTGGACTATGGTGGAGGGGGGCACCGCACACGGCTAAGAGATCCAAGGGATCAATTGTTCTCTCTATGGGGTGACCCCCTCCTTCGTATATAAAGGAGTGGAGGAGGGGGCCGGCCAAGGGGGGTGGCGCGCCCAAGGGGGGGAGTCCAACTCCCACCGGGAGTAGGACTCCCCCTTTTCCTATTAGGAGTAGGAGAGGGAAGGAAGAGGAAGGAGGGAGGAAGGAAAGGGGGGGGGCGGCCCCCCTCCCAATTCGGATTGGGCTTGGGGGGGCGCCCCCTCCCTTGCTCCTTTCCTCTTCTTTCCACTAAGGCCCAATAAGGCCCATATACCTCCCGGGGGGTTCCGATAACCTCCCGGTGATCCGGTATTGTCCCAATCTCACCCGGAATCTTTCCGGTGTCCAAATATAGTCGTCCAATATATCGATATTTATGTCTCGACCATTTCGAGACTCCCCGTCTAGTCCGTGATCATATCCGGGACTCCAAACAACCTTCAGTACATCAAAATATATAAACTCATAATGAAACTGTCATCGTAAAGTTAAGCGTGCGGACCCTACGGGTTCGAGAACAATGTAGACATGACCGAGGCACGTCTCTGGTCAGTAACCAATAGCGGAACCTGGATGCTCATATTGGATCCCACATATTCTATGAAGATCTTTATCGGTCAGACCGCATAACAACATACGTTGTTCCCTTTGTCATCGGTATGTTACTTGCCCGAGATTCGGTCGTCGGTATCTCACTACCTAGTTCAATATCATTACCGGCAAGTCTCTTTACTCGTTCTGTAATACATCATCTCACAACTAAATCATTAGTTGCAATGCTTGCAAGGCTTAAGTGATGTGCATTACTGAGAGGGCCCAGAGATACCTCTCCGACAATCGGACTGACAAATCCTAATCTCGAAATACGCCAACCCAACATGTACCTTCGGAGACACCTGTAGAGCACCTTTATAATCACCCAATTATGTTGTGACGTTTGGTAGCACACAAAGTGTTCCTCCGGTAAACGGGAGTTGCAAAATCTCATAGTCATAGGAACATGTATAAGTCATGAACAAAGCAATAACAACATACTAAACGATCAAGTGCTAAGCTAACGGAATGGGTCAAGTCAATCACATCATTATCCAAATGATGTGATCCCGTTAATCAAATGACAACTCTTTTGTCCATGGCTAGGAAATCTAACCATCTTTGATGAACGAGCTAGTCAAGTAGAGGCATACTAGTGACACTCTGTTTGTCTATGTATTCACACATGTATTATGTTTCCGGTTAATACAATTCTAGCATGAATAATAACCATTTATCATGATACAAGGAAATAAATAATAACTTTATTATTGCCTCTAGGGCATACTTCCTTTATTCTCCCACTTGCACTAGAGTCAATAATCTAGTTCACATCACCATGTGATTTAACACCAATATTCACATATGTAGGTGATTAATACCCATAGTTCACATCGTTATGTGATCAACACCCAAATGGTTTAATAGAGTCAATAATCTAGTTCACATCGCTATGTGATTAACACCCAAAGAGTACTAAGGTATGATCATGTTTTGCTCGTAAGAGAAGTTTAGTCAATGGGTCTGTCACATTCAGAGCCGTGTGTATTTTGCAAATATTCTATGTCTACAATGCTCTGCATGGAGCTACTCTAGCTAATCGCTCCCACTTTCAATATGTATCCAGATTGAGACTTAGAGTCATATGGATTGGTGTAAAAGCTTGCATCGATGTAACTTTTTACAACGAACTCTTTTATCACCTCCATAATCGAGAAACATCTCCTTAGTCCTCACTAGGGATATTCTTCACCGTTGTCCAGTGTTCTAATCTTAGATCAAAATTGTATTCCTTTGCCAAACTCAGAGCAAGGTATACAATAGGTCTGGTACATAGCATAGCATACTTTATGGAACCTATGACTGAGGCATAGGGAATGACTTCTCATTTTCTTTCTATTTTATGCCATGGTCGGGTTTTGAGTCTTACTCAATTTCACACCTTTGCATCACAGGCAAGAACACTTTCTTTGACTGTTCCATTTTGAACTACTTCAAAATCTTTTTAAGGTATGTACTAATTGAAAATATTATTAAGCGTCTTGATCTATCTCAATAGATCTTGATGCTCAATATGTAAGCAGCTTCACCGAGGTCTTTCTTTGAAAAACTCCTTTCGAACACTCCTTTATGCTTTCCAGCTATTCTACATCATTTCAAATTAATAATATGTCATTCATATATACTTATCAGAAAGGCTGTAGTGCTCCCACTCACTTTCTTGTAAATACAGGCCTTTCCAAAAGTCCGTATAAAACCATATGCTTTGATCAACTCATCAAAGCGTATATTCCAACTCCGAGATGCTTGCACCAGTCCATTGAACGATCGCTGGAGCTTGCACATTTTGTTAGCACCTTTAGGATTAAGAAAACCTTGTGGTTCCATCATATACAACTCTTCTTTAAAAAATCCATGAAGGAATGTAGTTTTGACATCCATTTGCCAAATTTCATAAAATGTGGCAATTGCTAACAAGATTCAGACATACTTAAGCATCGATCCGAGTGAGAAAATCTCATCGTATTCAACACCTTGAACTTGTCCAAAACCTTTCGCAACAAGTCGAGCTTAGTAGATAGTAACACTTTCCAATTTGGGAGAAGGTACAAATTACCTTACCAAGCTCTACTTTCCTCCCACTCACTTCTTTCGAGAGAAACTCCTTCTCTAGAAAGGATCCATTCTTAGCAACGAATGTTTTGCCTTCGGATCTGTGATAGAAGGTGTACCCAACAGTTTCCTTTGGGTATTTTATGAAGACGCACTTCTTCGATTTGGGTTCGAGCTTATCAGGTTGAAAACCTTTTTCATATAAGCATCACAACTCCAAAATTTAAAAAATGACAGCTTAGGTTTACTACTAAACCATAGTTCATACGGTGTCATCTCGATGGATTTAGATGGTGCCCTATTAAATGTGAATGCAGCTGTCTCTAGTGCAGAACCCGAAAACGATAGTGGTAAACCGATAAGAGACATCATAGATCGCACCATATCTAGTAAAGTACGATTATGACGTTCGGACACACCATTACATTGTGCTGTTCCAGGTGGCGTGAGTTGCGAAACTATTTCACATTGTTTCAAATGAAGACCAAACCCGTAACTCAAATATTCGTCTCCACGATCAGATCGTAGAAACTTTATTTTTCTTGTTACGGTGATTTTCCACTTCACTCTGAAATTCTTTGAACATTTCAAATGTTTCAGACTTATGTTTCATCAAGTAGATATACCCATATCTGCTCAAATCATTTGTGAAGGTCAGAAAATAACGATACACGCCGCGAGCCTTAACACTGATCGGATCACATACATCGGTATGTATTATTTCCAATAAGTCAGTAGCTCGTTCCATTGTTCCGGAGAACGGAGTTTTAGTCATCTTGCCCAAAAGTCACGGTTCGCAAGCATCAAATGATTCATAACCAAGTAATTCCGAAAATCCATCTTTATGGAGTTTCTTCATGCGCTTTACATCGATATGACCCAAACGGCAGTGCCACAAATAAGTTGCACTATCATTATTAATTTTGCATCTTTTGGCATCAATATTATGAATATGTGTATCACTACGATCGAGATCCAACAAACTATTTACATTGGGAGTATGACCATTTGAAGGTTTTATTCATGTAAACAGAACAAAAATTATTCTCTGATTTTAAATGAATAATCATATTGCAATAAACATGATCAAATCATATGCATGCTCAACGCAAACGCCAAATAACATTTATTTAGGTTTAACACTAATACCGAAAGTATAGGGAGTGTGCGATGATGATCATATCAATCTTGGAACTACTTCCAATACTCATCGTCACTTCCCCTTCAACTAGTCTCTATTTATTCTATAACTCCTGTTTCGAGTTACTAACCTTAGCAACCGAACAAGTATCAAATACTCAGGGGCTACTATAAACACTAGTAAGGCACACATCAATAACCTGCATATCAAATATACCCGTGTTCACTTTGCTATCCTTCTTATCCACCAAATATTCAGGGCATTTCCGCTTCCAGTGACCATTTGCTTTGCAGTGTAAGCACTCAGTTTTAGGCTTTGGTCCATCTTTGGTCTTCTTCACGGGAGTGACAACTTGTTTGCCATTCTAATTTAAGTTTCCCTTTCTTTCCCTTTGCCCTTTTGTTGAAACTAGTGGTCTTGTCAATCGTCAACACTTGATGCTCTTTCTTGATTTCTACCTTCGTCAGTTTCAACATCACGAAAAGCTCGGGAATCGTTTTCATCATCCCTTGCATTATAGTTCATCACGAAGTTCTAGTAACTTAGTGATGGTGACTAGAGAATTCTGTCAATCACTATCTTATCTGGAAGATTAAATCCCACTTGATTCAAGCGATTGAAGTACCCCTGAGCACATGCTCACTAGTTGAGCGATTCTCCTCCATCTTTTAGCTATAGAACTTGTTGGAGACTTCATATCTCTCAACTCGGGTATTTGCTGGAAATATTAACTTCAACTCCTGGAACATCTTATATGGTCCATGACGTTCAAAACGTCTTTGAAGTCCCGATTCTAAGCTGTTTAAGCATGCTGCACTAAACTACCAAGTAGTCATCATTTTGAGCTAGCCAAATGTTCATAACGTCTGCATCTGCTCCTACAATAGGTTTGTCACCTAGCAGTGCATCAGTGACATAATTCTTCTATGTGGCAATGAGGATAAACCTCAGATCACGGATCCAATCCGCATCATTGTTACAAACATCTTTCAACACAGTTTTCTCAAGGAACATATCAAAATAAACATATGAAAGCAACAATGCGAGCTATTGATCTACAACATAATTTGCAAAATACTACCAGGACTAAGTTCATGATAAATTAAAGTTGAATTAATCATATTACTAAAGAACTCCCACTTAGATGGACATCCCTCTAATCCTCTAAGTGATTACGTGATCCATATCAACTACACCATGTCCGATCATCACGTGAGATGGAGTAGTTTCAGCGGTGAACATCAATATGTTGATCATATCTACTATATGATTCACGCTCGACCTTTTGGTCTTCATGTTCCGAGGCCATATCTGTTATATGCTAGGCTCGTCAAGTTTAACCTGAGTATTCCGCGTGTCCAACTGTTTTTCACACGTTGTATTTGATCGTAGAGCCTATCACACCCGATCATCACGTGGTGTCTCAGCACGAAGAACTTTCACAATGGTGCATACTTAGGGAGAACACTTTTACTATGATAATTTAGTGAGGGATCATATTATAATGCTACCGTCAACCAAAGCAAGATAAGATGCATAAAAGATAAACATCACATGCAATCAATATAAGTGATATGATATGGCCATCATCATCTTGTGCTTGTGATATCCATCTTCGAAGCACCGTCATGATCACCATTGTCACCGGCGCGACACCTTGATCTCCATCGTATCATCGTTGTCGTCTCGCCAATCTTATGCTTCTACGACTATCGCTACCGCTTAGTGATAAAGTAAAGCATTACAGGGCGATTGCATTGCATACAATAAAGCGACAACCATATGGCTCCTGCCAATTGCTGATAACTCTGTTACAAAACAAGATCATCTCATACAATAAAATTTAGCATCATGTCTTGACCATATCACATCACAACATGCCCTGCAAAAACAAGTTAGACGTCCTCTACTTTGTTGTTGCAAGTTTTACGTGGCTGCTACGGGCTTAGCATGAGTCGTTCTTACCTACGCATCGAAACCACAACGATAGTTTTGTCAAGTTGGTGTTGTTTTAACCTTCGCAAGGACCGGGCGTAGCCACACTCGGTTCAACTAAAGTTGGAGAAACTGACACCCGCCAGCCACCTGTGTGCAAAGCACGTCGGTAGAACCAGTCTCGCGTAAGCGTACGCGTAATGTCGGTCCGGGCCACTTCATCCAACAATACTGCCGAACCAAAGTATGACATGCTGGTAAGCAGTATGACTTATATCGCCCACAACTCACTTGTGTTTTACTTGTGCATATGACATCTACGCATAAAACCTGGCTCGGATGCCATTGTTGGGGAACGTAGTAATTTCAAAAAAATTCCTACGCACACGCAAGATCATGGTGAAGCATAGCAATGAGAGGGGAGAGTGTTGTCCATGTACCCTCGTAGACTATGTCACATCCCTAGTTCTGGTATGCTCGAGGCTAGCTAGTCATGTGTGCATCATGTTTAAATTCAATTTAAAATTGAAATGAGGATTTGTGAAACCCTCAGAATCATCTCTGGAAATGACCTAGATAAAAATTGCTCCAAAAAGGTCCAAGAAAATGTTCATGTTGCTCTATAAAAATATTGGACAGAGATAAAAATCAAACCAATATTTTTAGGAGCTCATAAGTATTTAATTTGGGCATTTGGAATTAATGCATAATTATTTGCATTGGATATATATTTGTTATATATATAATATATGTCCAAAAATTATGCCATTTGTTGAGGAGCTCTGGAATAATACCACTAGTTCCTACAAAAATTGGTATAAGTAAATAAAATGATTTAGTATTATTAAATCAAAACAAATCACAGAAAATAGAAAAGAAAAACAAAATAGGAGAAAACTTACCTGCGGCCAGCTCCTGTGCGGCCTGGCCTTCCCAGCTGGCCAGCCCAGCCCACCTGTCCCCCCTCCCCTGTCGTCTTCCTCCCGCCGGAAGGACGGGCGCGTGCCCGACGCGCGCACCGCTGCGCCGCGCCACCTCCTCCCTCCATGCCTGCCTGTCTCTCCGCTGATGCGTCTGGACGACGCCACGCGCCCCCCCGGACTCCCTCACTCTCCCCAGTCCTCTCCTCTCCTCTCCCTCGCCTTCTCTCTCGCGTCCGAACGCGCCGGCCGCTGCCGACGAGCACCACCGTGTCCACCGGCCACCCCTCGCCCTGTCGCTGCGCCCAGAAGCGCCGCCACATCGCCGGCTACCTTCCCGTCAAGCCACGCGCCTCGGGAGGCCCTGGAGAGCTGCCTCGCCACCGTCTTCATCTCCGGTCGCCGGAGATCGTTTTCGCCGCCCCACCGTCTTCAGCGCATCCCAGAGCTCGCCGACAAGCCCATCGAGTCAGCCGTGAGCATCTCCCCGTTTCCCCTCTCTTCTCCCCCTCGTTCCCGCATCATAGCCGTCGTCTCCACCATGGCCGAAGCCATCGCCGCCGTAGCTCCTCGCCGTCGTGGCCACAGCCGCGCACGCTCGCAACGGAGTGCCTCACCGTGCTCAGGAAGCTCCTAGGAGCCTAACGCACACACCCACTCACCCTCTCGTGCACCGTAGCGCCGAACCCAACCCCGGCCAAGCTTCAGCCGCCGCCGAGCTCGTCGCCGGCGCCACTCCAGCCACTCCCCGGCCGAGCCACCACCACGGTTGGATGCGGACGAGCGTCCACATCCCGTAGCTGTGCTTCGCGCGCCAAACGGAGCCCTGTGGGCGATTTCCGCGGTGCCCCGCCGTCTCGGGCCTTGCCGGCGGCTTAACGCCGATGAGTTTTGACCCTTTGACCTCGCCGGCCCATCAGGTGGGCCCCGTGGGTCAGGTGATTAGCTTAAGGCTAATCACCATCTAACTAACCCGACATTGACAGTGGTCCCCCGCGCCCTAATATTTTAACTATATTAGTATAAAACCCCCGATTAACCCTTAGACACTGACGTGTGGACCCCACACGTCAGGTTTGACCCTGGTCAACCCTGGTTGACCTGCTGACGTCGTGCTATCGTCATGCTGACGCAGTTATCCATTTTCTGGATTTAAAATAACTCAGAAAATTCCAGAAAATGATTTAAACTTCAAAAAATCATAGAAATTCAACCGTAACTCAGATTGAAATAATTTATATATGAAAAATTATCACAAAAATGCAATCTTTCCATCTGTACTAGTTTCATGCATGACAAACCAACTTATACCTACTGTATAAGAGAAAACATGTAAATGGCATTTATAAAGAGTTAATTTGGAGTTGCATTTGAACTCTTGGTTCAAATGAACTTCAACCAAATGATTGCTAGCTGCATTAGCTCAAACAGCATCACATCTACATGCCATGTTCATGCATCATATTGTTGCATATGCTTGTGTATTGATTGTCGACACTGTTCCTTCTCGATAGGTCCTGCTCCGGAGAGTGTTCCAGAGTACCTGTCTGAGGAGCAGTGCCCCTTGTTGATCTACCAGGCAAGCAAACCCCCTTGTTCATTCCGATACAATCCTACTCTCTCGCTCCTGCTCTCATTTATTGCATTAGGACAACGACGATTCAATTGCTACTTTGTGCTGCGGTAGTTGAACCCATTCCTCTGCATGACCTGTCATTGCCACAGTAAATAGTTGAAACCCACTAGCGTGTGTAGGAGTTGATTGAGCCATGTTGTGTTCCTACCCTGCTATGCCTGCTATTGCTTAGAGTTGTGTCAGGTCTGATTCATTGGGAATGAATTGGAGTGTAGTGTTGTATGTTCTGATGCTGAGAGTGAAGTGTGTGAACACGATTTGTTAAAGGTAGCGGTGAGAGGCCATGTAGGAGTACATGGTGGGTTGTCTCACTAGAACCGTCCTTAAGCACTGAGTTCTGTGTATGTTGTCCAATGACTAGCTACTACCACGCATTGGAATGCTTAAGTGCCCCTCTCGACTTATTAACCCACTTGATCTCTGTCCAGGAGTCGCAACTAGTTCCTGGTGTTTGCAGGTAGTGCTATTTTTCTACCAAGTGCCACCCGACGGGGTGGGCTTGGGACAGACTAGGCACACGTGGCCTGGTGTACCGAGTGGCACCCGGATGGTGGGCTCGGGAACCCTGCACACATCGTTTGGGGCCGTGAGCGAAACCCCGTCCGGATCTCTTTGCGGATGGAACCCGAATAGGCGATAAACCTGGACTAGAGTCTTGTGTGGTTAGTCAGGTCGTGGCCGACACCCTCGCCAGGATTCCGCTTGAAGGTTGCCGAGTTACATGACGTGTACATGGCGGTAAGTGGCGAGAGCGTGTGTGAAGAAGTACACCCCTGCAGGGTTAACATGATATATTCGAATAGCCGGGTCCGCCGTTATGGACTTCTTGGATGCTTACATGGTACATAGACAACTTGAAGTGGATACTATAAAATGCTCAAGACAAGTGTGAGTACTACCGATGGCCTTCTCGTAGGGAGACGGGGATGAATCCATAGTAGTGTATTGTGTGGTGATTAGTGGACTCGTGTACGTTGTCTCACATCAAGAGTTTCTCGTAGTCGTAGAATAGGATAGCCACTGAGTCAAAGCTGGCTTGCTGCAACTAAACCCCACATTACCTTCTTGATACAAATGCATGTATGATAGGATCTGATGTAAGTCTTGCTGAGTACCTTTGTACTCATGTTGCTTTATTTATGTTTTTGCAGCGGAGACTTCGGTCTTTCTAGTGTTCTCGTGGACTTCGACGAGTAGTTTGTACCTTAGCTATGATCTTGATCGGATGTTGTAGATAGTCAGGCTCTTTAGCCTTTTTCATTTGTAGATGTCTGTACTCAGACATGTAATGCTTCCGCTTGTTGCTTGTTTGCTCTAACTGTTGGGTCATGTGACACCTATTTGTAATAAATGTTATGATGGCTCTTCTGAGCCTTTATCTATATGAGTTGTTGAGTTATGCTGTGATGCCATGTTGTACAGCACATACTTGCATGTTATGCGTACGTGTAATGTGTATTGCTATGTGTGGGATCTGACTATCTAGTTGTTTATTCTTAGTAGCCTCTCTTACCAGGAAATGTCTCCTAGTGCTTCCACTGAGCCCTGGTAGCTTGCTACTGCTCCGGAACACTTAGGCTGGCCGGCATGTGTCCTTCTTCATTCCTGTGTCTGTCCCTTCGGGGAAATGTCACGCGGTGTCTACCGGAGTCCTGTTAGCCTGCTACAGCCCGGTTTACCGAAGTCCTGCTAGCCCAGTTGCTACAGCCCGGATTCACTCGCTGATGACCGACATGTTCGATGTTGGGTCATGTATGCATGTCCCTGTAAGTTAGTGCCACTTTGGGTTCACGACTAGCCATGTCAGCCCGGGTTCTTTGTCATATGGATGCCAGCGACACTATCGTATACGTGTGCCAAAAGGCGCAAACGGTCCCGGGCATGGTAAGGCGACACCCGTGGGAATACCGTGCGTGAGGCCGCAAAGTGATATGAGGTGTTACATGCTAGATCGGTGTGGCATAGAATCGGGGTCTTGACAGACTGATAGAGGAAGCGTTATAACAACGCGGTTGATGTAGTCGTACGTCTTCACGGCCCGACCGATCAAGCATCGAAACTACGGCACCTCCGAGTTCTAGCACACGTTCAGCTCGATGACGATCCCCGGACTCCGATTCAACAAAGTGTCGGGGAAGAGTTCTGTTAGCACGATGGTGTGGTGACGATCTTGATGTTCTACCGTCGCAGGGCTTCGCTTAAGCACCGCTACAGTATTATCGAGGTGGACTATGGTGCAGGGGGGCACCGCACATGGCTAAGAGATCCAAGGGATCAATTGTTCTCTCTATGGGGTGCCCCCTCCTCCGTATATAAAGGAGTGGAGGAGGGGGCCGGCCAAGAGGGGTGACGCGCCCAAGGGGGGGAGTCCAACTCCCACCGGGAGTAGGACTCCCCCTTTTCCTATTAGAAGTAGGAGAGGGAAGGAAGAGGAAGGAGGGAGGAAGGAAAGGGGGGGCCGGCCCCCCTCCCAATTCAGATTGGGCTTGGGGGAGGCACGCCCCCTCCCTTGCTCCTTCCCCCTCCTTTCCACTAAGGCCCAATAAGGGCCATATACCTCCCGGGGGTTCCGATAACCTCCCGGTGATCCGGTATTGTCCCAATCTCACCCGGAACATTTTCCGTGTCCAAATATAGTCGTCCAATATATCGATCTTTCCGTCTCGACCATTTCGAGACTCCTCGTCAAGTCCGTGATCATATCCGGGACTCCTAACAACCTTCGGTACATCAAAATATATAAACTCATAATGAAATTGTCATCGTAACGTTAAGCGTGCGGACCCTATGGGTTCGAGAACAATGTAGACATGACCGAGACACGTCTCCGGTCAATAACCAATAGCGGAACCTGGATGCTCATATTGGCTCCCACATATTCTACAAAGATCTTTATCGGTCAGACCGCATAACAACATACGTTGTTCCCTTTGTCATCGGTATGTTACTTGCCCGAGATTCGATCGTCGGTATCTCAATACCTAGTTCAATCTCGTTACCGGCAAGTCTCTTTACTCATTCCGTATTTCATCATCTCACAACTAACTCATTAGATGCAATGCTTGCAAGGCTTAAGTGATGTGCATTACCGAGAGGCCCCACAGATACCTCTCCGACAATCGGAGTGACAAATCCTAATCTCCAAATACGCCAACCCAACATGTAACTTCGGAGACACCTGTAGAGCACCTTTATAATCACCCAGTTACGTTGTGACATTTGGTAGCACACAAAGTGTTCCTCCGGTAAATGGGAGTTGCATAATCTCATAGTCATAGGAACATGTATAAGTCATGAAGAAAGAAATAGCAACATACTAAACGATCAAGTGCTAAGCTAACGGAATGGGTCAAGTCAATCACATCATTCTCCTAATGATGTGATCCCGTTAATCAAATGGCAACTCTTTTATCCATGGCTAGGGAACATAACCATCTTTGATAAACGAGCTAGTCAAGTAGAGGCATACTAGTGACACTCTGTTTGTCTATGTATTCACACATGTATTATGTTTCTTGTTAATACAATTCTACCATGAATAATAAACATTTATCGTGATATAAGGAAATAAATAGTAACTTTATTATTGCCTCTAGGGCATATTTCCTTCAATGTGTACTTACAGAAACATTTCAGGATGAAGTGGCATCAACACAAAGATCGGCGAGCAGTGCGCCATGGCCGTTACCGAATGATTATGGATTGGAATTGGAATGTGTTGATGTTCTCGAGCATCAACTAGAGGTGGAAAGACAATGTGTTCATGATTCTCAACGTACAATCAACAAGTTGAGACTAGACATGCAGGTATTAGATGCAAGAGTCAAAAGAATGAAAAAACACACTAAGGTAACCACGAAGGAATTGGAGATTTTGTAGACTGAAATTTGTGCTATCTAAACCGGCCAATCCTATTTGCTGAAGAGATTATAGTTCAAATGGAGTTAAGTTGACGCGTGTCGATGATGTATGAGCTGTATTTGCCCAGTGTATGTAATTTGTTGTTTGTGTATGCTTTATTATCACCGGTGCCGAACCATAATGCCCAGTGGGTATAATCGGCTGTAATTTCTTTATTGTGTAGTGTAGGATTATTCTACGTTTCTATGCCTTGGTCTCCTTGTTGTATAATGTATGTTTTTTAGAGGTGATAGTATAGTGTAGGATAATTTTTTGAATATGCTATATCGTTCAAACGGGGGCCAACTCGCCCAAACGTTGTAATGACCATGGCCCTCCATGGGCCGTACGATCCATGGGCCATGTACGGGACGGACAATCCATGGCCTTCTATGGGCCGTCGGATCCATGGGCCTTTAGTGGGCCGTCGGATCCATGGGCTTTCAATGGGCCATCGGATCCATGGGCCTTCTACATCTCGTAGGATCCATGGGCCTTGTACAGGCCGACTCATCTATGGGCCTTGTACGGGCCTTTAATGGGCCGTAAACGGGCTAGAGTGGAAATCATACGTTTTATGGGCTGACCATAACGGGCCGTTAATAGGCCGTATTTGATGATGCGATGAAAATAGCCCAACAAATTAACGGGCCACAAACGGGCCAACTATATCCATGGGCTAAATTTGGCCCACAAGCAGAAAAGGCCAGTAACGGGCTGTAAGTAACCGCAAGCTGGAAATGAGCCCAAGAATAAATGGGCCCTGAGAAGGCCGAAAGGTAACTCGGGCTGGAAAGGACCCAATGGAATAATTGGCTGCTAATGGGTATAAAGCGATACACTGTTCATTACGGGCTGGTTTCACCACGGGCCGTTAGTGGGCCAAGAGTTACGAAGGGACTCGTATGGGCCGAAAGACATCATGGGCCTTACATGGGCCGGAAGTTACAATGGGCTGGAATCATATTGGACGGCCTAGATGACGCTAATGGGCCTAATACCGTTAGGCCGTAACGGGCCGTGAGTTAGCGGGCTGTAAATGGGCTATATGCGAACATGCCGTTAATAGGCTTTCCGTGGGATGGACCGTCACCTTTTGACCAGGTCAAACGGGACGGCCTTTGTTGGGCCTCTATTGGGCCATCTTTTGACAAGGAATGGGCCACTGTTCTGTGCCACGTGTCTATGTATCATAGGCGCCTTGTGTCCAATGAGTGGATGACATATGTCCCAATGGTGAGCCGACACGTCTTTCCTCCGGCCAATGATGATTTTACACGTGGAAAATCCCCAATGGTCGCGGCTGTTAACGGGTTATTGGATCCAAAACCGGACCCGATATCTTAACGGTGTTCCGTTACGGTGGATACCACGTGTCGGTCACTCTTGACGAAAGGACTTCTGTGATGAGCAATTGATCGTCATGGAAGTGGACACTTCCGTGATGATAATTTTTGTAATGTCATGGAACACTTCTACGACAGCACAGGTATGACTATCTTGATTCTGTCATAAAATCATCATGGATGTACATGCATGACAAAAAAATGCGACCTACAGTGACAAACATGTATCATCATGGAAGTGTATTTTTTTGTATTGTGCATCTATTGCTATATATGGCCTAGCCTAGGAGAATTAAGAACATAATAACTAGTCAATTTTGTATCCTCGAGTGCATGTTTCGCTTGCACAGGAGAGACAGAAAAGTAGAGAAAGTAGAGAGAGGGGTTAGGTGAGAGTAGAGAGAGGGGTTAGGTGAGAGTAGAGAGAGGGGTTAGGTGACGAACTAATCCAGATGCACAAGTTTGGTCAGCGAAAATTAGTCAAATCCAGGAGATAGAAAAGGAAGCGGGTAGAGGAGGGAGAGGGGATTGAGGGCAGCAGAAGGGAGCGAGTGAACTGACCTGAGCGAGGGGGGAATTAAGGGCAGTAGAAGGGCAGAGGCTTGGTTTCTTCTTCCTTGGCTGTTGTCCCTGGAGCAGTGGCAGCGGCGGCGGTGGCGGTGCCTAGTGTTCTAGGGTTTATAGAGGGGTTCTCTCTCTCGTCCTGCCTTGGCTTTTGTTTAGTGGCCGCGGCGGCGGTGCCTAGTGTTATAGGATTTACAGAGGGGTTATCTCTCTTGATTGAACTACTTTTGCTTGTCTCCTTGCGCAATAATGGCAATATGCCATTTATCTTATTATTAGGCTCTATTTGGGTTACATGATCACTATTAAGTTATTTTCTGAACTAAACTACAATTTAGTTGTTATTTTGTTTGCCATGTGAACCTGATGTATATTCCCTATGATGTGAACGTGACGTGTATATTATTCAAAACCTGATGTGTATTGAAAACTTTATGTTTACTTTTTGGATCATTAATCCTTTAATGATATTGTTTAAGGGAAATGGCGCCACCACCACCACCACCATGTCGACGGTGCAGGTCAAGGTGCACCAGCAGCCTTGCAACTGGCACGCTGTTCGGCATCTACTTCGAGTCTAGTTTTCTTCATGCGGCGGTAATAAATTTTATGAAATTAGTAACCACTATTTTATTTTTAGTGTTATTGGCATTAATGCATCCTGTATATATCATTTTGCTTTTTGTACACAGATCGTCCCATGCAATGTGAGGTCAGAATTCAACAAGCTGACCGGAGACTCTGTGACCTTTGAGGCTCCTGGGGGCCTCTACACTATGGAGGTCGAGAAACGACGAAATATGACGCAGGTGGGAGGAGATGGATGGGTCTGTTTCATCGCCCACATGCATATCACCAAGGTGAGTTGATTAGCTTCTCCTTCAGAACAGAAAGACCCAAGATGGCCGTGATTTATGTCAACAAAGAATAAGATGATGAACAAGATGGCCGTGATTTATGTCAACAAAGCATAAGATGGTGAAGCCATCGTAGCTCAAAGAATGAGGTTGAGCAAGGAGGATGTGTGAAACCTATGGGACATCATTCCGCCACGTGCTGACTTCATCGGGGTGCCATTTGTGACCCACCTGACTAGTACCATGGTTGATTGGCATATCATGGTATGTTGCATTTACTGTAGTAATTTGATAATAAGCTTTATTAATTGTCATACTTAGTGTAGAGTCCGATGATATATATGCTTAGTGAATCAGATGATCTATATGCTTAGTGAATCCGATGATATATATGCTTTATTGTTATACTTAGTATAGAGTCCGATGATATATATGCTTAGTGAATCTTATATGCTTAGTGAATCCGATGATCTATATTCTTAGTGAATCCGATGATATATATGCTTCGTGTAGAATCCAAAGAACTGATAATAGTGTAGAATCCAAATATACTTATTAGTAGAATTCATGCTTAGCAGAAACTTAGTACTGTCTTTTGATAGTGTAGAATGTGTGAGGCTATTTATTAATTGATATGTTTTTCTTATTCATAGATTGCCAAAGAGCCTATTTGAGAGTTGTGGTATCAAGCCTGATGAAGAAGGCTCTACTAGAATACGCCTTACCGCGAGGGGCTCCGTCACCACATGTGCGTACGGCGTGGACATGGACGGTCGCACACACTTCAACTCGGTTCGGTGGAAGAGCTTCCTCGTCGGCAAGAATATTCATATTTGACAGGCAATCCTAATTACTATCAGGCACACCCACCGCCTAGGCTTGAGGATGATGGTCGTCATCGATATCATCTAGAACTACATATGCTTGCGTGTGGTTGCTGAACTATATATATGCTCCTATGACTACCTAGTAGACTTATCAACTATGATTTATCCATGAATTGTTGACTACTATATATGGGTTTGTGAGATTGTGTGGTTATATTAAATGTGGTATTGTCATTAATGTTTGTGAGATGGTTCTGTGAACTTAGTCACTAATGTTTGTGAGATGGTTCTGTGAACTTAGTTTATTTGCACTGGACTTGTCTTGATTTCCATGAATATTGCATCTGACATTTTTTTTATTATTTCTATTTGCCTAGTTGTAGATTGGGGAGAAAATAGGGCGCTACTACTACATGATGATAGTAGTAGCGTTGGTAGAGAAACATGCGCTACTACTAAGAATCTTAGCTGCAACGCTTGTTTAGAAACGCTCTACTATTAAGTAATAGTTGTAGCACCCTAGCAGTAGCGCGGGTGCCCCCGCTACTGGTATGTAAAAAACCAGCGCCACTAGTAAGGTTTTCTCTAGTATTGATACCTAGATCTATTTGTGTTTTTACGCCTAGCTAGGGGTGTCAAACGATAGCGCTTGTTGGGAGGCAACCCAATCTTATTTTTGTTCTTTTCTTTTGCTCCTGTTTAGTAATAAATAATGCATCTAGCCTCTGGTTAGATGTAGTTTTAAGTTTTAATTAGTTTTTTTGCCAAGTAGAACCTTTGGGAAGACTTGGGTGAAAGTTGACTTTATCTTGCTGAAAAACAGAAACTTTTGCACTCAGGAGATTATTTTTCGTTTTTAATTGAAGATAGATTTTGGGTTGATTCTTTTTGCAGAAGATTAATAGCAAAATTCCCCACGTCCACCAATTTATTTCTGAATTTTTGGAGTTACAGAAGTATTCAAGAGTTAAAGATTACTACAGACAGTTATGTTTTTGACAGATTCTGTTTTTCGCGTGTTGTTTGCTTATTTTGATATCTATGGGTAGTATTGGTGGGTATGAACCATGGAGAAGTTGGAATACAGTATATATCATACCAATATAAATAAAGAATGAGTTTTCAACAGTACCTTAAAGTGGTGATTTATTTTCTTATACTAACGGAGCTCATGAGATTTGCGTTATGAAGTTTTGCGTTATGAAGTTTTCAAGTTTTGGCTAAGGATTTGATGGACTATGGAATAAGGAGTGGCAAGAGCATGATCTTGGGGATGACCAAGGCACCCCAAGGTAATATTCAAGGACAACCAAAACCCTAAGCTTGGGGATGCCCCATAAGGCATCCCCTCTTTCGTCCTCGTCAATCAGTAACTTTACTTGAGGCTATATTTTTATTCACCACATGATATGTGTTTTCCTTGGAACGTCTTGTATATTTGAGTCTTTGCTTTTTAGTTTACCACAATCATCCTTGCTATAAACACCTTTTGGGAGAGACACGCATGAATAGTAATATATTAGAATACTCCATGTGCTTCACTTATATCTTTTGAGCTAGGCAATATTGCTCTAGTGCTTCACTTATATATTTTTAGAGCACGGCGGTGGCTTTATTTTATAGAAATTGTTGAACTCTCATGCTTCACTTATATTATTTTGAGAGTCTTATAGAATAGCATGGTAATTTTCTTGGGTTTTAAAACTAGTCCTAATGTGATGGGCATCCAAGATGGATATAATAAAAACGTTTATATAAAGTGCATTGAATACTATGAGAAGTTTGATTCCTTATGATTGTTTTGAGATATGAAGATGGTGATATTAGAGTTACGCTAGTGGAGTAATTGTGAATTTGAGAAATATTCGTGTTGAGGTTTGTGAGTCCCGTAGCATGCACGTATGGTAACCGTTGTGTAACAAATTTGAAGCATGAGGTATCTCTTTGATTGTCATACTTTGTGTGGAGGCCGGGATCGTCTAATAGTTAACTCCTACCAACTCTTCCCCTAGGAGTATGCGCGTAGTGCTTGGTTTTGATGACTTGAGATTTTTGCAATAAGTAAGTGAGTTATTTATGACTAATGTTGAGTCCATGGATTTTACACACTCTCACCCTTCCACCATTGGTAGCCTCTCTAGTGCTGCACAACTTTCGCCGGTACCGTATTGTATTGTTGCCATCGAGGATAAAAATATGGGGTTTATATCATATTACTTGAGTTTATCCCTCTGCATCATGTCATCTTTCTTAATGCATTACTCTGTTCTTATGAACTTAATACTCTAGATGCATGCTGGATAGCGGTTGGTGTGTCGTAATAGTAGTAGCAGGCAGGAGTCGGTCTACTTGTCGCAGATGTGATGCCTATATACATGATCATTCCTAGATATTCTCATAACTATGCACTTTTCTATCAATAGCTCGACAGTAATTTGTTCACCCACCGTAATATTCATTCTATCTTGAGAGAATCCACTAGTGAAATCTATGGCCCCCGAGTCTATCTTTTATCATATAAGTTTCCGATATACTTAATTTGCAATCTTTACTTTTCAATCTATATCACAAAAATACCAAAAATATTTATCTTATCTTATTATATCTATCAGGTTGACAATCCCTTTATCGCGTTGGTTGCGAGGTTCTTGTTGTTTGTGTAGGTACGAGGGACTTGCGTGGAGCCTCCTACTGGATTGATACCTTGGTTCTCAAAAACTGAGGGAAATACTTATGCTACTTTGATGCATCACACTTTCCTATTCAAGGGAAAACCAACGCAGTGCTCAAGAGCTAGCAACCATTGCCTTAGATATCGTCATAACTATGCGATCTTCTATCAATTGCTTGGTAGTAATTTGTTAACCCACCGTAATATTTGCTATCATGAGGGACCTATGGGCCCGGGTCTCTTTTCCATTATATTGAATCTCGTTTACATCTTGCTAGTTTCCGACCTACTATTTTGCAATATTTAACTTTCCGATCTATAAACCAAAAATACCAAAAATATTTACTTTACTGTTTATCTATCTATATTAGATCTCACTTTTGCAAGTGATCGTGAAGGGATTGACAACCCCTTTATCGCATTGGGTGCAAGTTTTTGATTGTTTGTGCAGGTATTCGGTGACTTGTGCATTGTCTCCTATTGCATTTATACCTTGGTTCTCAAAACTGAGGGAAATACTTACGCTACTTTGCTGCATCACCCTTTCCTCTTCAGTAGAAAACCAATGCAAGCTCAAGATGTAGCAGGCTCAACCCTGATCCTCGTCAGGGGAACCCCCTGCGTACGCAACAAATAGGGATACGCTCCCCTCGGCACGCCCGCCCTGACCGCACTTTACGTGCCTTGTCAGCACACCTTTCGAGCTCAAGCTACCATGGGAGGCTGTGGAGGCTTATAACACCAGGTGTTCGGCTCAACCGAACTATAGGATCACCGCGTCCATGGACGACAACGGGCAGGACTCCAGAATCGCTCAGCATCAAGCTATGACGGCAAGGCTACATCTCAAGGGCCCTATTGAAGACACCCCTCGCCAGCATGCGACGTTCTAAATGGATGTGCAATTCACTCCCCTCCACCCCATTGAAGGAAAGACGTAGAAGTGCAGCAGGGCACAGTTGAGGCTTCGACCCGTACATCAAGGCCCTGTGTAAACCTTTCTCTGTAAATTTTCTTCATTATTAAAAATGCCTCAGCAGTTCGAATTGTATTGATAGACAACCAGAGCTTATGGAAAATAAAAACATCTTTCACGGTGTTCGGGCATTCGCATTATCAAGCCTTCTCTCTTTCTTTTCTCCTTTTTCCCGCTCTTCGAACAGTTGGGCATGCACACATTGTGTAATAAATACAAATAGGTTAATTGAACAAAGGCCTGATTTTCCCATCATCTCTACATATTATGTCGGCACCACTTTTCATTGAGTGTTCGACATCTCGGATATTGCACTATATATATGCATTAGTTCTGAACTATGTCGTGGGTCAATAGTTGGGTTGCCCGGCTCCTGTGCTTGCCTTCTTACATTCCGCATGTTTGGCTAAGAAGGTAAAGGGAGAACCCCTATGATTGTATTTCTGGCTAGTCCAGTTAAGCACCTCAGGGGAGAAAGCTGAAAACTGACCATCATAGTAAGAGAGAACTGGTCAGTGATCCGATGACAAGTGTTAAACTAACAAATCATTGGCGATTCATCCATGTCATACGCAGGGTTCGTCCTAGCACAAACCATGTGATTACTCGGGCATGCTTCGGCCCCCACGAAAATCACAAAACACAAGGGGGCTAGCCACTAGCTCCCACCTTCAAGCTCCTATGGCTAAGTGAAAGAAATAAAGCCGAATAGTCCGATTGCCTAGTCCCTCTCGCGTGCTACCGCCTTCGAGCACCGAGACGTCGACTAAGGGTAACAGTGCAGAGGCGAGACACCCCTCGTACAATTTACTTGGGGGCTGAAGCCGAGGACTGGTAACTTTCAGAATAATAAATGGCCGCACATGAGTCAAAATAAAGAAAAACCATAGTATATAAGCGAGGAGCATTATAAAGCAAAAGTTTCAGTTGACAATTCAATACAATCACTCAATAATACATCCTTGGAACACTGGCCTTCTATCGCCCCAGCGCCATCCATATCCTGGGCAAAATATAGTTCAGGGCGGCGGTGCTTCTTTCCAACGGCCGGAGGACCAGTGGCCATATCCATCGGCTTGATCTTCGGCCAATGAAACATGGCCTTCACGAAGGCCAGCCTTGCCCCTTCAACGCATGCGGAATGCTTCACGACATCAATCTGTGGTGATGCGTCACTTTCGCGGGAAACCATGGACACCTATGGGACCAGGGGTCCCTTGCTGGTTCAGTAGGGGGGATGTCATGTTGCACAAAGAGAAGAAGAATGTGGAGCAACACGACAGAAATCACATGGGCAATTTCACCCAGGTTCGAGCCACCATGGGGCATAAAACCCTACTCCTGCTTTGGTGTGTTTATGGTGGAAGAATGGTGGCGGAGTGTAGTACACATGCTCGGCAGGGGTTGCCTATGGGCGGTGGTGGCTACGCGCGTATGAGTTTGTGGGTATCCAATCTTCAAACCTCCCAACCCATTTCTACGGTCACCACGAACCTCCTTTTATAGATTAAGGGGTCACCACAATGGCAAATCAGTCATTATGCACTAATAAGATAACAAATAGTGATATCATACCTAACTCTTTAGGCTGACAGGGCGCATTAATTGTGCTGCTTAACATCACATTGTTTCTTGCCCAGCAAGCCTTGCTGGGCTATTTGTCCAGCTTCACGCCTACTTGCTTGACACGTCGCTGGACGGGTGCCGTCTGTAGGTATTTCTTGTAGAAAGAGGCTGCCATGTGCCAAAGGGCTGCCACTTAATCAGTTTGCGTCTTCACACCACACTCATTGATGACGTGGGTCATGGCGGAGTGGTTGGTGAGGTGGTTTTGCCTCCGTGAGTCCCAGCAGGCCCTGCCGGGACATCTGGGATGTTCTCTTCTGGGGCGACCCCACCCTTGCCGAGCTCGTCTGCCTGGCAAGGGAGGTTTTCCACTTGGTGGTATCTTGCTTCTTTGGCTTAACCTTGGTCCTCTTGATCTGCATGTTGGTCCTTCGAAGATCTTGGTCTCCTGTACTGTCGCATGGCCTGGTGTCATAATCTTGTTCTCGTGCGTGTGCACAGTCTGGGAAATAGACCCAGCACTACTAGGAAAAGGCTAATTAGTGGCGCACCTATTTTGGCCATTAATGGCGCACTACAGGTGCGCCACTATCATCACGCCACTAGTAACTAATACTAATGGCGCACATTTGGTGCGCCATTACTATGCCTAGAAGTGCGCCATTACTAGTAATGGCGCACCACATAGAAGTGCGCCATTACTAAAAAATTTTCTAAAACTTTTGTTCAGAATTTTTTTTTCAATTTTTTTTCAATTTTTTTTCAGATTTTGTTTTCAATTTTTTCTTAATCTCGGGTCACTATGGCTTAATCTCGGGTCAATATGCTTAATCTCAAGTCAAATCGCACTTTGTGGTCAAACTTCTCGGAAGGTCACCCATCCTCTCTTGGCTCACTTAACAGGAACTTGTTGATATATCTATCATATCAATCCTATTAAACCTTATTGATGTCTAGGACTTTGTTCATGTTCACGAGTGTGATGAAATTTTGAAAAAATATTTCAAACTTCCCCGGTATAAAAAAACGAATTGCAATCCAGGGTCAATATGCTTAATCTCAAGTCAAACACATAGTGGGGTGTTTATTTTCAATCCGGATTGCCACCGGTATAAAAAAACGAATTGCACTATAAATTATAAGTTTGCTTCCATAACACTATTTTAAAAATATTTAACAGGTAAAATTAACATCATATTTAGATTCCACACATTTTTCTAATAAAATTTCATATATAATATGTTAAAATCGAAGTTACAGTTTAAAAGATACAGATAATTTAGAAAATCATTTGGTTTGACTCGAATATATTACAAAATAATATTTAAAAATATTGAACATGTAAAAATAATCTCATATTCATATTCTACATATTTTTCTAATCAAATTTCATATATAACATGTTCAAATCGGAGTTATGGTTTAAAAGATATGGATGATTTTAAAAAGCATTTGTTTGACTTAAATATGATCCGCGGATGAATTACCTAAAACATCAGGGGGGGTTTCAAAAAATGTAAAATAACAGTTCGGGTGTGAATTAAATCCATACGGTGGGTTGATTTCAAGAAAAGACAGGGACTTTTGTGTAAAATACAAAAATAACGTTTCATTTTAACTTAAACCAGGACTGCGTGTTGAATTATCTGAAATAGAGGGACTTTTCTGAAAAATGCCATGACGGATGAAAGAAACCCAATTTGCTTTATTATTAGGTAAAGATTTCCCTATATCATGGTAAATGTTTATTATTCATGCTAGAATTGTATTAACCAGAAACTTAGTACATGTGTGCTTACATAGACTTGTGTCCCTAGTATGCCTCTACTTGACTATCTCGTTTATCAAAGATGGTTATGTTTCCTAACCATAGACATGTGTTGTCATTTGATGAATGGGATCACATCATTAGGAGAATGATGTGATGGACAAGACCCATTCGTTAGCTTAGCATTGTGATCATTACAGTTTCATTGCTACTGCTTTCTTCATGACTAATACATGCTCCTGAGACTACGAGATTATGCAACTCCTGAGTACCGGAGGAACACCTTGTGTGCTATCAAACTTCACAACGTAACTGGGTGATTATAAAGGTACTCTACTGGTGTCTCTGAAGGTGTTTGTTGTATTGGAGAGGTATCTCTAGGCTCTCGGTAATGCACATCACTATAAGCCTTGCAAGCAATGTGACTAATGAGTTAGTTGTGGGATGATGCATTACGGAACGAGTAAAAAGACTTGCTAGTAACGAGATTGAACTAGGTATGATGATACCGACGATCCAATCTCGGGCAAGTAACATATCGATGACAAACGGAACAACGTATGTTGTTATGCGGTTTGACCGATAGAGATCTTCGTAGAATATGTGGGAGCCAATATGAGCATCCAGGTTCCGCTATTGGTTATTAGCAGGAGATATGTCTCGGTCATGTCTACATAGTTCTCGAACGAGCAGGGTCCGCACGCTTAACGTTCGATGACGATTTGTATTATGAGTTTATGTGATTTAATGACCGAAGCTTGTTTGGAGTCCCGGACGAGATCACGGACATGACGAGGAGTCTCGAAATGGTTGAGAGGTAAAGATCGATATATTGGAAGGCTATATTCGGACATCGGAAATGTTCCAAGTGATTCTGGTATTTTTTGGAGTACCGGAGAGTTACAGGAATTCGCCGGGAGAAGTCATGGGCCTTACTAGGCTTTAAGTGGAGAGAGGGGAGAAGGGCCAAGAGGTGGCCTGCGCCTCCCCCTTCCTAAACTGGATTGGGCAAGGGTTGGGGGCGCAGCCCCCCTTTCCTTCTCCCTCTTCCTCTCTTTCCTTCTCTCCTACTCCGAATAGGAAAGGGAATCCTACTAGGACTTGGGAGTCCTCGTAGGACTCCCTATGCTTGGCACGCCCCCTAGGCCGGCGGCCTCCTCCCTCCCTCCTTTATATACGGGGGAGGGGAGCACCACAAGGACATACAAGTTTATCTTCTAGCCGTGTGCGGTCCCCCCTCCACAGTTACACACCTCGGTCATATCATCGTAATGCTTAGGTGAAGCCCTGCGCCGGTAACTTCATCATCATCGTGGCCACGACCTCGTGCTGACGAAACTCTCCCACGGCCTCAACTGGATCAAGAGTACGAGTGATGTCATCGAGCGGAACGTATGCTGAACGTGGAGGTGCCATGCGTTCAGTACTTGATCGATTGGATCACGAAGAAGTTCGACTACATCAACCGCGTTATTGAAATGCTTCCGCTTTCGGTCTACGAGGGTACATGGACACACTCTGCCCTCTCATTGCTATGCATCAGCTAGATAGATCTTGCATGATCGTAGGAATGTTTTTTGAATTTACCGCGTTCCCCAACAGTGATATCAAAGCAAGGTCTATGCGTAGATGCTATATGGATGAGTAGAACACAAAGAGTTGTGGGCGATAATAGTCATACTTCTTACCAGGAATGCCTTACTTTGATTCGGCGGTATTGTTGGATGAAGCGGCCCGGACCAACATTACATGACCGCGTTCATGAGACTGGTTCTACCGACGTGCTTTGCACACACGTGGCTAGCGGGTGTCTGTTGCTCCAACTTTAGTTGAATCGAGTTTGACTACGCCCGGTCCTTGTTGAAGGTTAAAATATCACACTTGACAAAAAAATCATTGTGGTTTTGATGCGTAGGTAGGAACGGTTCTTGCTAGAAGCCCGTAGCAGCCACGTAAAACTTGCAACAACAAAGTAGAGGACGTCTAACTTGTTTTTGCAGGGCATGTTGTGATGTGAATATGGTCAAGACATGATGTGATATAGTTTGCTCTATTTGATGCTCATGTTTTGTTAAAGTTATCGGCAACTGGCAAGAGCCTTATGGTTGTCTCTTTATTGCATAAGATGCAACCGCCATATAAATGCTTTACTTTATCGCTATGCGATAGCAATAGTTGCAAAAGCAATAGTTGGCGAGACCACCATGTGATGACACGTTGATAGAGATCAAGATGATGGAGATCATGGTGTTATGCCGGTGACGATGGAGTTCATGATAGTACATTGGAGATGGAGATCATAAGCACAAGATGATGATGGCCATATCATGTCACATATTTTGATTGCATGTGATGTTTATCTTTTATGTATCTTATTTTTCTTAGTACGGCGGTAGCATTATAAGATGACCCCTTACTAAACTTCAAGGTATAAGTGTTCTCCCTGAGTATGCACCGTTGCGACAGTTCTTCGTGCTGAGACACCATGTGATAATCTGGTGTGATAGGCTCTACGTTCACATACAACGGGTGTAAGCTAGTTTTGCACACGCAGAATACTCGGGTTAAACTTGACGAGCATAGCATATGCAGATATGGCCTCAGAACACTAGAGACCGAAAGGTCGGGCGTGAATCATATAAGTAGATATGATCAACATAGTGATGTTCACCATTCAAAACTACTCCATCTCAAGTGATGATCAGACATGGTTTAGTTGATTTGGATCACGTGATCATTTACATGATTAGAGAGATGTCTACCTAAGTGGGAGTTCTTAAGTAATATGATTAACTGAACTTCAATTTAGCATGAACTTAGTCCTGATAGTTTTTTGCAAATTATGTTGTAGATCAATAGCTCACGTTGTAGCTTCCCTTTATTTTTGATATGTTCCTAGAGAAAACTAAGTTGAAAGATGATAGTAGCAATGATACGGATTGGGTCTGTGATCTAAGGTGTATCCTCATTGCTGCACAGAAGAATTATGTCGTTGATGCACCACTAGGTGACAGACCTATTGCAGGAGCAGATGTAGATGTTATGAACGTTTGGCTAGCTCAATATGATGACTACTTGATAGTTTAGTACACCATGCTTTACCGCTTAGAACAGGGACTTCAAAAACGTTTTTTTAAATGTCACGGAGCATATTAGATGTTCCAAAAGCTGAAATTGGTATTTCAGACTCATGCCCGAGTCAAGAGGTATGAGACCTCTGACAAATACTTTGCCTAAAAGATGGAGGAGAATTTCTCAACTAGTGAGCATGTGCTCAGAATGTCTGGGTACTACAATCACTTGCATCAAGTGGAGTTAATCTTCCAGATAAGATAGTGATTGACAGAATTCTCTCCAAGTTACTGGAACTTCATGATGAACTATAGTATGCAAGGGATGACAAAAACAATTCCCGAGCTCTTCGTGATGCTGTAAGTGCTGAAGGTAGAAATCAAGAAAGAGCATCAAGTGTTGATGATTAAACTAGACCACTAGTTTCAAGAAAAGGGCAAAGGGAAAGAAAGGGAACTTCAAGAAGAATGGCAAGCAAGTTGTCACTCCCATGAAGAAGCCCAAAGCTGGACCAAAGCCTGAAACTTAGTGCTTCTACTACAAAGGAAATGGTCACTGGAAGCGGAAATTCCCTGAATATTTGGTGGATAAGAAGGATGGCGAAGTGAACAAAGGTATATTTGAAATACAATTTATTGATGTGTACCTTACTAGTGTTCATAGTACCCCCTGGGTATTTGATACTTGTTCGGTTGCTAAGGTTAGTAACTCAAAACAGGAGTTACAGAATAAACAAAGACTATATGAGGGTGAAGTGACGACGTGTGTTGGAAGTAGTTCCAAGATTGATATGATCATCATCGCACACACCCTATACTTTCAGGATTACTGTTGAACCAAAATAAATGTTATTTGGTGTTTACGTTGAGCATGAATATGATTAGATCATGTTTATTGCAATACGGTTATTCATTTAAGACAGAGGATAATTGTTATTTTGTTTACATGAATAAAACCTTCTATGGTCTTACACCCAATGTTGATGGTTTATTGAATCTCGATCATAATGATACACATAATTTGATGCCAAAAGATGCAAAGTTGATAATGATAGTGCAACTTATTTGTGGCACTCTCGTTTGGGTCATATCGGTGTAAAGCGCATGAAGAAAATCCATAAAGATGGACTTCTGGAATCACTTGATTATGAATCAGTTGATACTTGCGAACCGTGCCTTATGGGCAAGATGACTAAAAAACCGTTCTCCAGAACAATGGAACGAGATAGTGACTTATTGGAAATAATACATACCGATGTATGCGGTCCAATGAGTATTGATGCTCGTGGCGGGTATCATTCACAGATGATTTGAGGAGATATGGGTATATCTACTTAATGAAACACATGTCTGAAACATTTGAAAAGTTCAAAGAATTTCAGAGTGAAGTAGAGATTCATCATAGCAAGAAAGTAAAGTTTCTATGATCTGATCATGGAGGAGAATATTTGAGTTACGAGTTTGGCCTTCAGTTGAAACAATGTGGAATAGTTTTATAGCTCACACCACCTGGAACACCACAGGGTAATGGTGTGTGCGAACGTCGTAACCGCACTTTATTGGATATGGTGCGATCTATGATGCCTCTTACCGATTTACAACTATCGTTTTGGGGTTATGCATTAGAGACAGCTGCATTCACGTTAAGTAGGGCACCATCAAAATCCGTTGAGACGACGCCTTATGAACTATGGTTTGGCAAGAAACCAAAGTTGTCTTTTCTTAAAGTTTGGGGTTGCGATAATTATGTGAAAAAGCTTCAACCTGATAAGCTCGAACCCAAATCAGAGAAGTGCGTGTTCATAGAATACCCAAAGGAAACTGTTGGGTCCACCTTCTATCACACGATGCAAAGGCAAGATATTCGTTCCTAAGAATGGATCCTTCCTAGAGAAGGAGTTTCTCTCAAAAGAAGTGAGTGGGAGGAAAGTAGAGCTTGATGAGGTAATTGTACCTTCTCCCAAAGTGGAAAGTAGTTCATCACAGAAATCAGTTCATGTGATTCCTACACCAATTAGTGAGGAAGCTAATGACGATGATCGTGAAACTTTAGATCAAGTTACTGCAGAATCTCGTAGGTCTTCTAGAGTACGGTCCGCACCAGAGTGGTACGGTAATCCTATTCTAGAAGTCATGTTACTAGACCATGATGAACCTACGAACTATGAGGAAGCGATAATGAGCCCAGATTCCGTGAAATGGCTTGAGGCCATGAAATCTGAGATGGGATCCATGTATGAGAACGAAGTGTGGACTTTGGTGGACTTGCCAATGATCGGCAAGCCATATTAAATAAATGGATATTCAAGAGGAAGACGGACACTGATAGTAGTGTTACTGTCTACAAAGCTCGACTTGTCGCAAAAAGGTTTTTGACAAGTTCAACGTGTTGACTACAATGAGATTTTCTCAACTGTAGCGATGCTTAAATCTGTCCGATTCATGTTAGTAGTTGCCATATTTTATGAAATCTGGCAAATGGATGTCAAAACTGCATTCCTGAATGGATTTCTGGATGAAGAGTTGTATATGATGCAACCAGATGGTTTTGATGATCCAATGGGGGCTAACAAAGTGTGCAAGCTCCAGCGATCTATTTATGGACTGGTGCAAGCATCTCGGAGTTGGGATATACGCTTCGATGAGTTGATCAAAGCGTATAGTTTTATACAGACTTGCGATGAAGCCTGTATTTACATGAAAGTGAGTGGGATCACTACAGCCTTTCTGATAAGTATATGTAAATGACATATTGTTGATCTGAAATGTAGGATTTTCTAGAAAGCATAAGGAAGAGTTTGAAAGAAGTTTTTCAAAGAAAGACCTCGGTGAAATTGCTTTATATTGGGCATCAAGATCTATAGAGATAGATCAAGATGCTTGATAAGATTTTTCAATGAATACATACTGTCAGAGTAATGGGCCACGCGTAGGCTAACCCGAGCCCCAGGACATTTCAAGACATCGGGGCAGGCCGCGCCCCTCAGGCCGAGTCCCCGGAGCGACTCCAAAACATGCCGAGTCCCAGACGGCGACTCCCAGATAAGCCGACTCCAAGCTGGCGACCTCCAGAGAGGCCGACTATGGAGAGTCGGCCCAAGACTCCTCCCTCATCCCGAAGTACGATGCGGGGTACGGTCACGGCATGGCCGTTTCCCCCTGCTTACGAAGGGCCGGCATGGCTATAGTGAACCGTATCGCTGGAAGATCTCCGGCGAGGTGCGTCACTGTTGCTATGCCTGCCCTGACCTCAGCCACAGTGCGCAGTACACTGTGCCCACGACGCCGGCCTGTACGACCCGAGGGCGGCGGGGCCGCCTGTCAGTGGGTGGGCCGAAGGCGGCCTGGGCAACCCGAAGACGGACCTGTGGGAGTCGGCTTCCCTGGAGCCGGCCGACTCCTCCCCAGGGCCCCATGAGCCATTAACCAGATAAGATGGGGAATGGCGACAGTGATCGCCCGATAGACGGCGGCACTGTTGCCATGACCCGATGACCGAGCCTGCATCATCAGGAGTGCCGCTACAGTATCAAGCCTGTCCGCGGGACCCGCCAGTCGGCGGGCCCCAGAAGCCAGCGGGAAGGACGGCGGCCTGAGAGACAGACGGCTGGGACCCGCGCCCAGCTGGATTACTATTGTACCCCCGGGGGGTAGGCCTATATAAACCCCCCGGGGCACCCATGCAAAGGGTTCAGACCTAGACAGAGATAGACCAGATAACCCAGGGAGGAGAGAGCTAGCCTTGCCCTCTCCTGCCTCCCGAAACAACTCCAGGAGCACCCATGCAAAGGGTTCGGACCTAGACAGAGATAGACCAGATAACCCAGGGAGGAGAGACCCCGCAGAGCAGCAGTAGGGGTGTTATCTCCTAGGAGAGCCCTGAAGCTGGGTAAGTTCCGCCGGCGTGCATGTCTTCGCCTCATCCCGCTTCCAGGCACCGGCAACGTTCTACTTGCTCCCACCATGATAAGCCATCCTTTGGCATATGTCGTATCCAACCCCCGACATTTGGCGCCCACCATGGGGCGAGGTGCACCATCGTCCGGAGATCTGCTCTGGACGGGAACCCTGTTCCTCCCCGGCGAGCCCGGCATGCCGGACGGCGTCTGTGCCGGCGCGCTGTACGGCGCTGAGATCGCCTGTGCAGCCAGCTGCCTCGCCGATCTTGTCGGCGAGGTTCGCCTCTCCGATGAGCCTGCGCTCGACGCAGGCACGAGTGGCCCCGAGAGCCTCCTCGTGGGCCTCCTCGACCAACTCCACGTCGCCGGCGAGCCTGTCGCGGACCTGGAGTCCATAGGATCCACCGACCCGATGCTGGTCGACTCCGACACCGCGTCGCTCGACGCATTCCCGATGCAAGCTTTTACACCGATCCACATGACTCTAAGTCTCAATCTGGATACATATTGAAAGTGGGATCAATTAGCTAGAGTAGCTCCATGCAGAGCATTGTAGACATAGAATATTGGCCAAATACATACGGCTCTGATTGTGACAGTCCCATTGACTAAACTTCTCTCATGATCAAAACATGATCACACCTTAGTACTCTTTGGGTGTTAATCACATAGCGATGTGAACTAGATTATTGATTCTAGTAAACCCTTTGGGTGTTGGCCACAGGGTGATGTGAACTATGGGTGTTAATCACATACAGATGTGAACGTTTGGTGTTAAATCACATGGCGATGTGAACTAGATTATTGACTCTAGTGCAAGTGGGATATTGAAGGAAATATGCACTAGAGTCACTAATAAAGTTATTATTTATTTCCTTATATCATGATAAATGTTTATTATTCATACTAGAATTGTATTAACCGGAAACTTAGTACATGTGTGAATACATAGACAAAACATAGTGTCCTTAGTATGCCTCTACTTGACTAGCTCATTAATCAAAGATGGTTATGTTTCCGAAGCATAGACATGTGTTGTTATTTGATGAACTGGATCACATCATTAGGAGAATGGTGTGATGGACAAGACACAATCGTTACCTTAGCATTATGATCGTTACTGTTTCGTTGCTACTACTTTCTTCATGACTTATACATGTTCCTCAGACTATGAGATTATGCAACTCCCGAATAACGGAGGAACACCTTGTGTGCTATAAAATGTCACAACGTAACTGAGTGATTATAAAAATGCTCTACAGGTGTCTCCGAAGGTGTTCATTGGGTTGGCATAGATCGAGATTAGGATTTGTCACTCCGTGTATCGGAGAGGTATCTCTGGGCCCTCTCGGTAATGCACATCACTATAAGCCTTGCAAGCAATGTGATTAATGAGTTAGTTGCGGGATGATGCATTAAGAAACAAGTAAAGAGACTTGCCAGTGACGATATTGAACTAGGTATGGTGATATCGACGATCGAATCTCGGGCAAGTAACATACCGATGACAAAGGGAACAACGTATGTTGTTATGCGGTTTGATTGATAAAGATCTTTGTAGAATATATGGGAGCCAATATGAGGATTCAGGTTTCGCTATTGGTTATTGACCAGAGATATGTCTCGGTCATTGAGGGAGTCCTGGATTAGGGGGTATCCAGACAGCCGGACTATATACATCGTCCGGACTATTGGAGCGTGAAGATACAAGACTCAAGACTCCGTCTCGTGTCCGGATGGGACTCTCCTTTGCGTGGAAGACAAGCTTGGAGATCTGGATATTGTATTTCCTTCCTTGTAACCAACTCTGTGTAAACCCTAGCCCTCTATGATGTCTATATAAACCGGAGAGGTTGGTCCTTAGAAGGCCGATCACAACTACAATCATAATCATCATAGGCTAGCTTCTAGGGTTTAGCCTATCTGATCTCGTGGTAGGAAGTAGGGTCTACCTCGTATCATCAATATTAATCAAGCAGGAAGTAGGGTTTTACCTCCATCGAGAGGGCCTGAACCTGGGTAAACATTGCGTCCCTTGCTTCTTGTTACCATCAGCCTAAGACGCACAAATCGGGACCCCCTACCCGAGATCCGCCGATTTTGACACCGACATTGGTGCTTTCTTTGAGAGTTCCTCTGTGTCGTCGCTGCAAGGCTTGATGGCGCCTCCAATCGTCGGTAACACGGTCCAGGGGGAGACTTTTCTCCCCGGACAAATCTTCGTGTTCAGCGGCTTCGCGCTGCGGGCCAATTCACTTGGCCATCTGGAGCAGACCGACAGCTATGCCCCTGGCCACCAGGTCAGGTTCGGAAACCTGAACTACACGACCGATATCCGTGGAGACTTGATCTTCGACGGAATCGGGCATGTGCCAGGAGTGCCGGACAGTCACGAAGAGCACGGCCGAGACCTGCTGTGTGACAATGCTCAGGATCTTACCCCTACAGTAGTCCCGGACCTTAATCTGGAGCAGTCCGCATGGCGCAAGGACGGGTGGATGGACCCCGCCTCGCAGGCCGCACACTCATCGGCGGTAGAGCTGAACATAGTCCTCACTTCTAAGGAAGCCTGTGACTCCGGACCCCCGAACTCGTATCCGGTTGTAGTTCCAGTCCGCGTGCTCCCGAGCCCGCCGAGCCTTGTTGGGCTCCGGTAATGGAGTTTACCACCGTGGATATCTTCCAGCACTCACCCTTTGGCGACATGCTGAACTCATTAAAATCTCTCTCTTTGTCAGGAGGCTCTTGGCTGAACTATGTCTGACTCGAGTGGGAAGTAGGCGACGAAGGAATTCGTTGCCCACCCACCACCCACTTCATTGCCATGATTGATGATTTAACCGACGTGCTTGACTTCTACTCCGAAGGCATCGACGGTATGGACGACGATGCAGGAGAAGATTCAGAATCTCTGGGGCGCTGGACTACTACCTTGTCACAGGATATATACATGGTGGACATGCCCAAGGAGGAGGACAGCGTCAATCCGGAAGATAAAACCCCCGGGCAAAAGCCAAAACGACGGTGCAGACGCTGCTCAAAGTCCAGCAACAGTAAAAATAGCAACAAGAGCACCAGAAAGATCGACACCCCAGTCAACTCCAAAGGCAACAATGACCATACGGACCCAGCGATGGAGCAAGACGAGCTAGGTCATGCCGCATAGTTCGGAGCGGACGCCCGATCACAATGATCCCGAGGGACGAGTTCATCACACTACCCCAGGACAAGAACAAAGTTCAGATGACGACTCGTTCGTCATCCCGGAAACACGCGTGGAACGAGATAACCTCCACCGAAGGCTTATGGCCACAGCGAGAAGTCTAAAGAAGCAGAAGCAATGCCAAAGGCCGCACAGGAAACACTCAATTGCAGATGGAATAAAGTGCTAGACACTAAAGAAAGATACGGCGATGATCGCCATACAAAGAGCTATCCAAAACGCAAGCTACTGCCAGAATTCGATGACGAGGTCGTTCCACCAAAGAATAACACGACCAGGAGGCCATACGTACCACTTCATAACCGCAACAGAGCTGCTACCGACGCCGTGCATGATTTACGTGAGCACCTGGATAAGAAAGCCAGCGCGGCCAGGCCCATCTACGGATCTAAAGAACACACCCCGGCAAGGGACTATGGTCACCAAAATGATCATACCAACCAAATACCATTTCGGAATAAACACCGGACACAACAACAGCCGACGACATGCCACAGCATGTCTAGATACAGAGGGGCTGCTCACCCCCTGTGCTTCACCGAAGAAGTACCGGACCATGAATTTGCACAGGGTTTTAAACTTGTGAACATAGAGGCATACGACGGAATGATATACCCCAGGGGTCTGGATCGAGGATTTTATCCTGCATAATCGCATGGCTCGTGGGGATGACCTCCACGCCATAAAATACCTTCCCCTCAAGCTGAAGGGACCAACTCGACACTGGTTGAAGAGCTTCCCTGAAAATTCAATTGGGAGTTGGGAGGAACTCGAGGATGCTTTTAGGGCCAATTTTCAAGGGACTTATGTCCGGCCTCCGGATGCGAATGATTTAAGTCACATAATCCAATAGCCCGGAGAGTCCGCCTGCAAGCTTTGGAACAGATTCCTCACTAAGAAGAATCAAATTGTCGATTGTCCGGATGCCGAAGCTTTAGCGGCATTCAAACACAGCATTCGCGACGAGTGGCTCGCCAGACACCTCGGCCAAGAAAAGCCAAGGACAATGGCAGCCTTAACAAGCCTTATGACCCTCTTTTGCATGGGTGAAGATAGTTGGTTGGCCCGTAAAGGCACCAGCGACCCAAGCACATCCAAAATAAGGGACGGCAACGGGAAGCCACGGTGTAATAAAAACAAACGTCAAAACAAGGAAGAGAGCCCGGACAACACAACAATCAACGCCAGGTTCAGGGGCTCTCGACCCAATCAGCAAATGAAGCCATTTAAAGGCAGTAAAGAGGGACCGTCCGGTTTGAACGGAGTTCTGGACAGACTGTGCCAAATTCATGGCATACCCGACAAACCTGCGAACCACACGCACAGAGAGTGCTGGGTCTTCAAGCAGGCCGGCAAATTAAATGCCGAATACAAGGGAAGTGAAACACCAAGTGAAAATGAGGATGATCCTCGCCAGCTGAACACTGGGGGACAGAAAAAAATTCCCACCAGAGGTTAAAACAGTAAACATGATCCATGTGACTCACACATCCACGAGAAGGCACGAACGCGCGCTCAGGGACGCTATAGAGGCCATCGTACCCATACCTAACCACTGGTTGTCTTGTCCGATCACTTCTGATCACACAGACTGCCTTACTAGTATTCGCCGCGGAGGATCAGAGGCCTTGGTGCTTGACCCAATAATCGACGAATACCATCTTACCCACGTCCTCATGGACGACGGCAGTAGTCTCAATTTAATATATCAGGACACTGTCCGCAGGATGGGGATAGACCCATCCAGAATTAGCCAAAGAAACACCACCTTTGAAGGGGTGATACCAGGCGTTGAAGCCTACGACAGGGGCTCCGTCGTACTAGAGGTAACATTCAGCTCCCCAGGCAACTCCAGAAGCGAAGAACTACTCTTCACCATCGCACCCTTCCAAAGCGGCTATCATGCATTGCTTGGAAGAATGGCTTTCGCCCGCTTCAACGCATTATCGCACTATGCCTACCTTACACTCATGATGCCCGGTCCACATGGCATTATCACTGTTAAAGGAAACACAAAGCGCTCTTCACGCGCAGAGGAACACTAGACGGCCCCAGCGGCCGGACTATAAGCGGCCTCCAATATTAGAAATTATGACTGGTCATTAAGACCACAGACACGGTTAGACGAGTCCGGCAGCCCGAATAAAACTAAACCAGGGCACCATATATGTAATCCCATAGAGGACACCAGGGGCTATAAATATTTAATATAGCCCCACACTTGGCTCAACCTTATTGGCAGGCCAACATCTTACACTTTTACTATCCATCGCATACTTATGTTGTACTCTCCTACACGAGTTTTCTTTTTTACAGACAATATTCACGCGATACCCTTCCAGGATATGGCACAATGGAGACAAAGGCGCAGACGTGCAGCAGGGCCCCGCTCAAAAGGTTTCTCTTTAGATTAAGCCCCTGTGTAAACCTTTTCTATTGCCTCTTGTTGTTAAAACATCCCATGGGTTCCATACCAATAGACGATACTACCGTTATTGGCATTTCGCCACGACAGACTAATGCACGTACCTGGAAATACAGGGTTTATAATGAATGGGCATTCTTCAGCCCATTTTCTGTTATAAAGTCCGAATACCTTCGGGAGTGTTCAGCGTCACGAGTTTGGCCTTATATGCATCAGCTCCGAATCATGTCTTTGGTCAAATGTTGGGTTTGCCCGACTGCTGGTTTTGTCGCCTTACGTTCCGTTCTTATCAGCTAAGGCAGTTGATACGTCTCCAATGTATCTATAATTTTTATTACCCCGTGCTACTTTGTCTACTGTTTTGGACCATATTGGGCTTTATTTTCCACTTTTATATTATTATTGGGACTAACCTATTAACCGGAGGCCCAGCCCAGAATTGTTGTTTTTTGCCTATTTCAGTATTTTGGAGAAACAGAATATCAAACGGAGTCCAAACGGAATAAAACCTTCGGGAACGTGATTTCCTCACCGAACGTGATCCAGGAGACTTGGACCCTACTCCAAGAAGTGCCAGAGGCGGTCACGAGGGTGGTGGGCGCCCCCCCTGGGCGTGCCCCCTACCTCGTGGGCCCCCTGTTGCTCCACCGACGTACTCCTTCCTCCTATATATACCTACGTACCCCCGTCAGATCAAAATCAGAGCCAAAAACCTAATTCCACCGCCGCAACCTTATGTATCCGCGAGATCCCATCCTTGGGCTTGTTCCGGAGCTCTGCCGGAGAGGGCATCTACCACGGAGGGCTTCTACATCAACACCATAGCCTCTTCGATGAAGTGTGAGTAGTTTACTTCAGACCTTCTGGTCCATAGTTATTAGCTAGATGGCTTCTTCTCTCTTTTTGGATCTCAATACAATGAGCTCCCCCTCTCTAGTGGAGATCTATTCGATGTAATCTTCTTTTTGCGGTGTGTTTGTTGAGACCGATGAATTGTGGGTTTATGATCCAGCTTATCTATGAACAATATTTGATTCTTCTCTGAATTCTTTTATGGATGATTGAGTTATCTTTGCAAGTCTCTTCGAATTATCCGTTTGGTTTGGCCAACTAGATTGGTAGTTCTTGCAATGGGAGAAGTGTTTAGCTTTGGGTTCAATCTTGCGGTGTCCTTACCCAGTGACAGAAAGGGTTGCAAGGCACGTATTGTATTGTTGCCATCGAGGATAACAAGATGGGGTTCTTATCCTATTGCATGAATTTATCCCTCTACATCATGTCATCTTGCTTAAGGCGTTACTCTGTTTTACTTAATACTCTAGATGCATGTTGGATAGCGATCGATGAGTGGAGTAATATTAGTAGATGCAGAATCGTTTTGATCTACTTGTCTTGGACGTGATGCCTATATCCATGATCATACCTAGATAATCTCATAATTATTCGCTTTTCTATCAATTGCTCAACAGTAATTTGTTCACCCACCGTAGAATACTTATGCTCTTGAGAGAAGCCACTAGTGAAACCTATGGCCCCCGGGTCTATTCTCATCATATCAATCTCCATTACTTTATTTACTTGCTTTATTTTTACTTTGCCTTTTACTTTTTACTTTGCATCTCTATATCAAAAATACCAAAAATATTATTTATCATCTCTATCAGATCTCACCCTTGTAAGTGACCGTGAAGGGATTGACAACCCCTAATCGCGTTGGTTGCGAGTAGCTATCGTTTTGTGTAGGTACAAGGGACTTGTGCGTGACCTCCTACTGCATTGATACCTTGGTTCTCAAAAACTAATGGAAATACTTACGCTAGTGTACTGCATCATCCTCTCCTCTTCGAGGAAATCCAACGCAGTGCTCAAGAGGTAGCAAGAAGAATTTTTGGCGCTGTTCCCGGGGAGTTTGCGCAAAAGTCAACTATACCAAGTACCTATCACAATCCCTATCTCCCACATTACATTATTTGCCTCTCGTTTTCCTCTCCCCCACTTCACGCTTGTCGTTTTATTCGCCCTCTCTTTCCCAATCTCCTCCTCTCTTTCTCTTTTGCCTTTTTCTTCGTTTGCCTCTTTGTTTGCTCGTGTGCTAAGCTTGCTCGCTTGTCATCATGTTTAATTCTTTATCTTCTCCGTTATCTACCGAGAATGAAGTTCTAAATTTTAAGCAAAGGGAGGGAGAAAATCTGAAAGACGCTTGGTATAGAATTTGCAATGCTCAAAACAGATCTACCAGGAAACAATCTACTTCAGTTCTTCTTCGTAATTTTTACGTAGGTGCTAATCCTTGGTATAGATATATCCTTGATACCATTACCGGAGGGAATTTCTTGGGTAGCCATACTTTTGATTCTTATAATGCTTTAATAGATTTATTTGGCACACCACCTCTTTTGATTAATGGGACTACGTTAACTTTGGAGCATGTTATGAAAAGACTTGAAATTATTGAAAATAAAGTTGCTACCATTGAATCAATTGAAAATCTTGATAAAAAGATCCACAATCAAATTACCCAATATGGATCTAAGGTAGGAATGACTTTGAAAAATATTAAAGAAAAAGAACCCATAGTTAATGAGAAAATAAATCTAGATTCCACAAGAATCGATAAACTTGAGGGTATCATTAGCAACTTGGGAACCGCTTTTTCTTCCGTACAAAACACTCCAAGTTCTTCTACTAAAAATACTAAGCTCATTTATGTTCCTAAGAATAAGGGTGAATTATCTAGTAAGGAAACTGCGGATCTTAAATCTATAAGTGTTCATCCCAATCTTTTTACCATCATTAAGGAACCTTTTGCTATGAATGAATATTTCGATCTTTTGCCTGAAAATTTGATAATTAGTAGAAAAAAAGAAAATTCTAAAGGATCTAGATGCCTCATTTAGGAATTGCCTACGAAAGATGGCAAAACTTAGATCTATCTTCGCTTTTATGCCAAGCTAGGGGCGTTAAACGATAGCGCTTGTTGGGAGGCAACCCAATTTTATTTTGTGTTTTTTGCTTTTGTTCCTGTTTAGTGTTAAATTTTGTTTCTACTTTATGTTTAGATGTGGTTTTATGTTTTAATTAGTATTTGTGCTAAGTAGAACCTATAGGATAAGCTATGATGATAGTTGATTTGATTCTGCTGAAAAACAGAAACTTTGTGCTCACGAGAAAAAATTCAATAAATCACAGGAACGTGCTTTTGCACTGATTCTTGTTGCTGATGATCAATAAAAAAATTGTACAGTACGTCCTATTTTGTTAGAATTTTTAGAGTTCCAGAAGTTTGCGTTAGTTACAGATTTTTACAGACTGTTCTGTTTTTGACAGATTCTGTTTTTCGTGTGTTGTTTGCTTATTTCAATGCATCTACGGCTAATAAATTAGTTTATAAACCATAAGGAAGTTGTAATACAGTAGGTTTAACACCAATACAAATAAAGAATGAGTTCATTACAGTAACTTGAAGTAGTCTTTTGTTTTCTTTCACTAACGGAGCTCACGAGATTTCTATTGAGTTTTGTGTTGTGAAGTTTTCAAGTTTTGGGTGAAATCTGTTGATGGATTATGGAACAAAGAGTGGAAAGAGCCTAAGCTTGGGGATGCCCATGGCACACCCAAGGTAATGCAAGGACACCAAAAAGTCAAAGCTTGGGGATGCCCCGGAAGGCATCCCCTCTTTCGTCTACTTCCATCGGTAATTTACTTGGAGCTATATTTTTATTCACTACATGTCATGTGTTTTGCTTGGAGCGTCTAGTATTATTTGCATCTTTTCTTGTTAGTTTTCCACAATCATCCTTGCTGTACACATCTTTTGAGAGAGTTGTACATGATTTGTAATTTGCTAAAAATACTCTATGTGCTTCACTTATATCTTTTGAGCTTGATAGTTTTGCTCATTGTGCTTCACTTATATCTTTTTAGCTTGATTGTTTTGCTCATAGTGCTTTACTTATATCTTTTGAGAGTGATAATTTTTGCTCTAGTGCTTCACTTAGATCTTTTAAGAGCACGGTGGTGGATTTGTCTTAAAGAAACTATTGATCTCTCATGCTTCACTTAGATTATTTTGTGAGCTATTAATACAGTGGTAATTTGCTTAATGTTAATATACTTGGTATTCAAGATATGTGAAACTTTCTTTTGAGTGCATTGAATACTAAGATAAGTTTGATGCTTGATAACTGTTTTGAGATATGGAGGTGATAATATCAAAGCAATGCTAGTTGGGGTGATCATGAATTTAAAGAATGCTTGTGTTGAACTTTGTGATTCCCGTAGCATGCACGTATGGTGAACCGCTTTGTGATGAAGTCAGAGCACAATTTTATTTATTGATTGTCTTCCTTCTGAGTGGCAGTCGGGGATGAGCGATAGTCTTTTCCTACCTATCTATCCCCCTAGGAGTACGCGTTTAATGCTTTGGTTTTTGATGACTTCTAAATTTTTGCAACAAGTGCATGAGTTCTTTTGATTGATGTTGAGTCCATGGATTATACGCACTCTCACCCTTCCGCCATTGCTAGCCTCTCTAATACCGCGCACTTTTCGCTGGTATCATACACCCACCATATACCTTCCTCAAAACAACCACCGTACCTACCTATCATGGCATTTCCATAGCCATTCCGAGATATATTGCATGCAACTTTCGACCGTTCCGTTCATATGACACACATTACTTTTGTCATATTGCTTTTTGCATGAACATGTATTTGACATTGTGTTTGTGGAAAAGCCACCGTTCATAATCTTCATACATGTCGCTCTTGATTCATTGCATATCCCGGTACACCGGCGGAGGCATTCATATACAGTCATATCTTGTTCTAAGTATCGAGTTGTAATCGTTGAGTTGTAAGAAAAATAAAAGTGTGATGATCATCATTATTAGAGCATTGTACCAGTGAGAAAAGGATGATGGAGACTATGATTCCCCCATAAGTCGGGAAGAGACTCCGGACTTTATGAAAAATAAAAGAGGCCAAAGAAGCCCAAATAAAAAAAAAGAGGCCAAAGAAGCCCAAATAAAAAAAAGAAAAAAAGAGGCCAAAGAAGCCCACCAAAAGAAAAGAAATATATACATATATATATATATATATATGTGAGAGAAAAAGAGAGAAGGGACAATGCTACTATCCTTTTTCCACACTTGTGCTTTAAAATAGCACCATGATCTTCATGATAGAGAGTCTCATATGTTATCACTTCCATATACTAGTGGGAATTTTTCATTATAGAACTTGGCTTGTATATTCCAATGATGGGCTTCCTCAAAAGTGCCCTAGGTCTTCGTGAGCGAGCAAGTTGGATGCACACCCACTTAGTTCTTTAGTTGAGCTTTCATATACTTTTAGCTCTAGTGCATCCGTTGCATGGCAATCCCTACTCACTCACATTGATATCTATCAATGGGCATCTCCATAGCCTGTTGATATGCCTAGTTGATGTGAGACTATCTTCTCTTTTTTTCTCCACAACCACCATTCTATTCTACCTATAGTGCTATGTCCATGGCTCACGCTCATGTATTGCGTGAAAGTTGAAAAAGTTTGAGATTTGTAAAGTATGAAACAATTTCTTGGCTCGTCATCGGGGTTGTGCATGATTAAATTCTTTGTGTGATGAATATAGAGCATAGCCAGACTATATGATTTTGTAGAGATAACTTTCTTTAACCATGCTATTTTGAGAAGACATGATTGCTTTAATTTGTATGCTTGAAGTATTATTACTTTTATGTTAATATGAACTTTTGTCTTGAATCTTTCGGATCTGAATATTCATGTCACAATTAAGAAGATTTACATTGAAATTATGCCAAAGTACCACTCCGCATCAAAAATTCTTTTTTATCATTTACCTACTCGAGGACGAGCAGGAATTAAGCTTGGGGATGCTTGATACGTCTCCAACGTATCTATAATATTTGATTACTCCATGCTACTTTGTCTACTGTTTTGGACCATATTGGTCTTTATTTTCCACTTTTATATTATTATTGGGACTAACCTATTAACCGGAGGCCCAACCCAGAATTGCAATTTTTTGCCTATTTCAGTATTTCGGAGAAACAGAATATCAAATGCAGTCCAAATCGAATAAAACCTTCGGGAACATGATTTCCTCACCGAACATGATCCAGGAGACTTGGACCCTACTCGAAGAAGTGCCATAGGCGGTCACGAGGGTGGAGGGCCACCCTCCTGGGCACGCCCCCTACCTCGTGGGCCCCCTGTTGCTCCACCGACGTACCCCTTCCTCCTATATATACCTACGTACCCCCGCCAAATCAAAAATAGAGCCAAAAACCTAATTCCACCGAAGCAACCTTATGTATCCGCGAGATCCCATCTTGGGGCCTGTTCCAGAGCTCTGCCGCAGAGGGCATCTACCATGGAGGGCTTCTACATCAACACCATAGCCTCTCCGATGTAGTGTGAGTAGTTTACTTAAGACCTTCGGGTCCATAGTTATTAGCTAGATGGCTTCTTCTCTCTTTTTGGACCTCAATACAATGTTCTCCCCCTCTCTTCTGGTTATCAATTCGATGTAATCTTCTTTTTGCGGTGTGTTTGTTGAGACAGATGAATTGTGGGTTTATGATCCAGCTTATCTATGAACAATATTTGATTCTTCTCGGAATTATTTTATGTATGATTGAGTTATCTTTGCAAGTCTCTTCGAATTATCCATTTTGTTTGGCCAACTAGATTGGTAGTTCTTGCAATGGGAGAAGTGTTTAGCTTTGGGTTCAATCTTGTGGTGTCCTTACCCAGTGACAGAAAGGGTTGCAAGGCACGTATGGTATTGTTGCCATCGAGGATAACAAGATGGGGTTCTTATCATATTGCATGAATTTATCCCTCTACGTCATGTCATCTTTCTTAAGGCGTTACTCTATTTTACTTTATACTCTAGATGCATGCTGGATAGCGGTTGATGAGTGGAGTAATAGTAGTAGATGCAGAATCGTTTTGATCTACTTGTCTTGGACGTGATGCCTATATACATGATCATACCTAGATAATCTCATAATTATTCGCTTTTCTATCAATTGCTCAACAGTAATTTGTTCACCCACCGTAGAATACTTATGCTCTTGAGAGAAGCCACTAGTGAAACCTATGGTCCCCGGGTCTATTCTCATCATCTCAATCTCCATTACTTTATTTACTTGCTTTATTTTTACTTTGCCTTTTACTTTTTACTTTGCATCTCTATATCAAAAATACCAAAAATAATATTTATCATCTCTATCAGATCTGACTATTGTAGGTGACCGTGAAGGGATTGCCAACCCCTAATCCGTTGGTTGGGAGTAGCTATCATTTTGTGTAGGTACAAGGGACTTGTGCGTGACCTCCTACTGGATTGATTACTTGGTTCTCAAAAACTGAGGGAAATACTTACGCTACTTTACTGCAGTATCCTCTCCTCTTCGGGGAAATCCAACGCAGTGCTCAAGAGGTAGCAGCGGCCAAAGGAGAACTACTGCGATTGTGCCCAGGTTATTCCGGATGAGCACCTCAGTAGAGAAATCCGAAAAATGACTGTCATGATACAGCGCGAGACTGTTCAACCACTCGAAGACTTACTGGAATCTTTAGGATTCCTCCGCATTAACGAGGGGCCGTTTCCCGGCCATGTACATACGCACTCGTATTCGGATGCACGTAAAAGTACTAGGGGCTACATAGTAGCCCCACTGTCAAACTCCTATGGCTAAGTGAAAGTGGTACAACTATATAGTCCGGTTGCCTAGTTCGACGTTCGATCACCTCCTTAATGGACCAAGACGTTGGAACAAGTGTGATTATGGAAATTTTTGGCAAAAACCCCCGCATTGTATGCGTGGGGGCTGAAGCCAACGACTGCTAACTTTCAGAATTACACATAGACATAAAAACGGCCGCACAGGAGGCACAAATAATACTTTCGGGCACAAAGTATAAATATAGCCTCATAATCAAAATAACATTGTTTTTACAATGATTCGATTTGTCACTCGACTTCGAGCACGGCGCCCCTATTAAGAGGGCACCTTCTGTCACCTGCTCCAAGTAGTGCTCGGCTGGATACTGGCCTCCCGCCAAATTCTGGGTCGCTACAATGGTGGCCTCCATATCTGTCCAATAGGCTTTAATGCGGGCAAGTGCCATTCGTGCACCCTCTATGCACGCCGACCTCCTCATGGGATCCATCTGAGGCACGACCCCAAGGAATTGTTGCACCGAACCAAAGTAACTGTCCGGCTTGGGCCCCTTTGGCCAAAGATGGTCTATTACAGACCGCATTGCAAGCCCAGACAGCCTATGAAGCTCCGCTACAGCAGCCATCTTCTCACTTAACGGCAACGGGCGCGCGGGAGCATTGAATTACGACCAGAAAAACTTCTCCACTTCTTTATCACCTTGATCCTCGAAAAACTTGGCTGCATCAGCTGTACTCTTCGCCAAGTCCACATACGCGTCTGCAGGACTCCAGTGTCCATCTAGGGGAGCATACTTCGGATCCAAAAACTCCGTCCGCAGTAAGTAGGAGCCACCAGCCACGATTTTACCGGCCTGTTGAAGCTCCTTCCGCACACCCCTGACCTCAGTCCGCATCTCCTTGGTGGCATTAAGTGCCTTGTTCAGGTTGGCCGAACTAGCCTTATTCTCCTTTTCAAGGAGTTCATACCGGTCAGCGGCATTTTTCAACTCCATAGCCATTTCGGCTATCTTTTCCTCGCTTCAGCGATGAGCAGCCTGTTTTGCTCTCAATTCTTCGGCCGCCTCTAGGGCAGCTGCACTGCTAACCCGAGCTTCTTCCTTGGCATGGGCAAGTTCCGCCCTCAGAGCTTCCACGGCAGCAGCACCATCTGCAGTCCAACCATATTGCATTAATATTATGCCCCTCTCATATTTTGCTATACAACATAATAAGGAAAATAGAGCACATACCTTGTGACTCATCCAGCCGCTCGTTCACAAGCGTGATATCGGCATCAATATATCCGATTTGCCTCCTTAGCTCGGCAACTTCAACGGACTGGTTGGCTACCAGACCCTTAGATACTTGCGCATATGTACAGCGCAATCATTACTATATGATCCCCCATTTGCCGCCTAGGGCGGGCAACCAGAGTCTCAGGGGCTACTATCCATATGGAGCACACCTAGCGCGTGGCTCACAGCCAAAAAATAGTGTATTTTTCACTACATACCTCAAAGCCTCCGAGCAGGCTCGTAAATGCTTCATTCAAACCGCTTGTGGCGGATGAAATCTTATTGAGCACCGCGCTCATTAATGAGCGGTGCTCCTCCGAGAGCGCAGCTCGCTACAAAAGGCTTGTCAGTATGTCCAGCCAGATATCAAACTGTGCTGGACCCTTCTCATCGCCCCCCGTGGGAGCCAAACGCTCCGGGCACCAGGCGGCTTACGTATTAGCTTTTGGCTTCGGTAGATCCGGACTCCTCCGTAACGACACCCCGATGTCGCCCGCCTCATGAGGCGGAGAGGTGGGTGGGGTCTCGCTCTCCATCATCTCCGGAGGAAGATCCCCCGAAGACGAACTCTGTTGAGAAGAGCTGCTAGCCGGACTGCAAAAGACGAATCCTGGTTATTGGTCTCGGAGAAATGCAGTACCTTCGAATTAACAATTAACTTATATCTCGGTTGAGGGCTGGCCCGTTGGCGGGCATGACGTGGTGAGGACGCCCGTCGGGGCAGAGCCCCCCGGCGACACTTTCTTCCCCTGTTTGGGCATCTCCGTCTCCAAGTCTTTGGAGGCGGCCCTTTTCTTCCCGCGCGGGGAGGTGGCCTCAGATTCCCCTCCCGGACTGTCCTCCCTTGGGTAGGAAGCAATTCCCCCGGTCTCGATGCGCAGTGGGTGAAGCTCGGCTTCACCATCCTTTCCTTCGTCTTTCACTGAGGGCATTTTGCTGAGCACCCGACCAAGCATCTTGGCAACGGTTGGACCAGGCGAGCCTTCGAGAAGTGGCGCCGGACACCTGATTCTCTCCGCCTTGCTGAGCCATTCCTGGCCACGGAGGGTTTTCAGAATAATGACTATGACATATAAAACAAAGTGTCCGGTTTTAAGGTTACTTACTTGGGTAGGCGATTGCAGCTTAGGCCCGCATCCTCGGTGGTGTCCGGACACTTTACTTGTGGTCCAAAGAATAATTTACACAACCCTTCGAGCTTCAGGCCGAAGAAGAGCTTAATAGTCCGTGGACCCTCTGGATTGAATTCCCACATCCGGAGAGGCCGGCGTTTGCACGGCAACATCCGTTGGATTAGCATTACTTGAATTATGCTGACAAGGTTAATGTCCTTCTCAAGAAGCTCCCGGATATGGCTCTGCAGTATTGGAACATCACTGGCGGGCCCCCAATTTCATCCTACTTCGGTCCATGACACCAATTGTGACAGAGGGCCCAAACGGAACTCGAGGGCGGCCACCCACTTTGTGCCTCTGGGAGCCGTGACATAAAACCACCTCCATTACCATACATCAGATACTTCTGGGAAAGAACCCTCTGGCCATGGGGCATCGGCGTTCCTTCTTATTATGGCACCTCCGCACTCCGCATGTCTCCCCTCGATCATCTTCGGCTTCACATTAAAGGTCTTGAGCCATAAGCCGAAGTGTGGAGTGACGTGGAGAAAAGCCTCGCACACAATGATGAACGACAAGATATGGAGGATAGCGTCCGGAGCTAGATCATGAAAATCCAACCCATGATAGAACATGAGCCCCCTCGCAAAGGGATCAAGGGTGAGGCCCAAGCCGCGGAGGAAGTGAGGAATAAACACGACACTCTCATTGGGCTTTGGTGTAGGGATGACCTACCCTGGAGCAGGAAGCCGGTGCTGGATGTCGGCGGTCAGATATCCGACCTCCCTAAGCCTCACAATGGCCTCCTCTTCGATCGAGGAGGCCACCCACCGGCCTTGAGGGTTGGATCCGGACATATTGGAGGATCTGGGGTGTTGGAGCTTAGGCTCGGGTGCTAGAACTCGAGGTGCGAGAAGGCGCAAGGGAGGTAGGAAACAGGAATAGGCCTCGGCCCCTTTTTAAAGGGGGTGAATATCGAGAGTCCTCAGTGTGACTGCTTGAGGCTTATCTAAAAGCACACGGAGTAATGCCAATAGTCGTCGTGGGGTGACACACGCCCATATTGATGGAAGATCCCGTAATAAGAGAAACACGATCTCTGCTTTGGCTGGACGTGCCAATAAAACTGCCTCGCAACGCGAGTCGAGGTGGGGCGCGAAACGGATGTTCGTGTTGGACCGGGCCTCGATGCAAGGGCACGACGTACGATGATTGTCTGCAGATCAGATTTATGGTATGTTCCCTACAATAGTATGTGAGGATCATCTCGCAGATCCGGACACGGTCTAAGTGTTCGATAATTACTTTGGAGTATTAGGAGATGGAACCCACCTTGCAATGCCGAAGATAGCGCGCCGGACTCATCGTCATTGAAGCCTGGTTCAGGGCCTACTGAGGGAGTCCTGGATTAGGGGGTAACCGAACAGCCGGACTATATACATCGTCCGGACTATTGGAGCGTGAAGATACAAGACTCAAGACTCCGTCCCGTGTCCGGATGGGACTCTCCTTTGCCTGGAAGACAAGCTTGGCGATCCGGATATTGTATTTTCTTCCTTGTAACCGACTCCTTGTAAATCCTAGCCCTCTCTGGTGTCTATATAAACCGGAGAGGTTGGTCCTTAGAAGGCCGATCACAACTACAATCATAACCATCATAGGCTAGCTTCTAGGGTTTAGCCTCTACGATCTCGTGGTAGATCTACTCTTGTACTACTCGTATCATCAATATTAATCAAGTAGGAAGTAGGGTTTTACCTCCATCGAGAGGGCCCGATCCTGGGTAAACATTGCGTCCCTTGCTTCCTATTACCATCACCCTATGCACAGATCGGGACCCCCTACCCGAGATCCGCCAGTTTTGACACCGACAGTCATGTCTACGTAGATCTCGAACTCGCAGGGTCCGCATGCTTAACATTCGATGACGATTTGTATTATGAGTTTATGTGATTTGATGACTAAAGCTTGTTCGGAGTCCTGGATGAGATCGCGGACATGACGAGGAGTCTCGAAATGGTCGCGAGGTAAAGATCGATATATTGAAGGCTATATTACATTGGAAAGATGCCGAGTGATTTGGGTAATTTTTGAAGTATCAGAGAGTTATGGGAATTCGCCGGGAGAAGTAATGGGCCTTATCGGGCTTTAAGGGGAGAGAGGGGAGAACGGCTAAGAGGTGGCGCACCCGTCCCCCTTCCCAAACAGAATTGGACAAGGGGTGGGAGCGCAGCCCCCCTTTCCTTCTCCCGCTCCCTCTCTTTCCTTCTCTCCTACTACGAATAGGAAAGGGAATCCTACTATGACTTGGGAGTCCTAGTAGGACTCCATATGCTTGGTGCGCCCCCTAGGACGGCCGCCTCCTCCCTCCCTCCTCTATATATGAGGGAGGGGAGCACCATCAGGACACACAAGTTGATCTTTTAGCCGTGTGCGGTGCCCCCTCCACAATTACACACCTCGGTCATATCGTCGTAGTGCTTAGGCAAGGCCCTGCACCGGTAACTTAATCATCACCGTCGCCACGCCGTCGTGTTGATGAAAATCTCCCTCGGCCTCAACTGGATCAAGAGTACGAGGGACGTCAACTAGCTGAACGTGTGCTGAACGCGGAGGTGTCGTGCTTTCGGTACTTGATCGGTTGGATCGCGAAGAAGTTCGACTACATCAACCATGTTATTGAAATGCTTCCGCTTTCGGTCTACGATGGTACATGGACACACTCTCCCCTCTGATTGCTATGCATCACCTAGATAGATCTTGCATGATTGTAGGATAATTTTTGAAATTATTGCGTTCCCCAATAAAGATGTCACCTAGCACTATTGCTGAAGAAATGTCGGGGTAGTAGGAGGCATGCATTGCTGAAGTAGCTCCACAGGACCCACCCTAGCCCGGAACCTCAGGAGGCTCCGGGGGAACGATGGGCTCATGAGGATCCATCGCCATCTCCACTTGGATCGCCTGGTGCCGGGTCTCCCGAGCCGCCAGGACGTCTTGCATCTGGCGCTGAGATGTAACAGCCGCGCTAAGCAAGCCGAAGGGCCTGCGAACGTAGCTGTGATGGGGACCCTCGCATCAGCCGACATGGGACAGCCAGAAGAGCTCCTGTGACGCGGCCCCATTGAGCCCTGGGATATCGACGCAGACGCGAAACTCCTCGCCCTCATCGGGGCAAGGATCCGAGCCCAGTGGTGGGTGGTGATCGCCCCACACAGCCCTTCCCTCCTGAATTTCCTTGACTGCCTTGCTGATGCATTCCTTAGCGCCTGGTGCCTCGCGCCTTGTGCTCTCCCCTTGAAAGCGTGCAGTGAAGCATGCCTCCACATGGTGCCCGAGTGCCTCCCTCATGACGCTGGCTAGGTTAGAGGCCCTCCTGAGGAGAGCCCCCGAGCTGGGCGCGCCTTCCTATGCAATAGGTGCAGGCGCCTCGTCCATGTGCGCGAGGCTCAACGCTGCTCTACCAGGCGCTGCCTTCTCCTGAGATCCCTGGCCCAGCAGCTGCTTCTTTGTCTTGGGGGCGACCTTAGGAGGGAGGACAGCACCCTCGTCTTCAAGGTTCTCGACCGCTTCAGCCTGGTAAGCACGCTCAAGAGAGGACACTGCGTCCTTTTCTTCGCAGGCCACCTGGTGATGCTGCTGCTCCCTGGCATTTTGAGGACGTTGTAGCCGTGGTGCGTTGCCGACATGAACTTGGCTAGGGCTGGGTACCCGAGGATGGCATTGTATGGGAGGCATGGAAGTCGAGCACTTGGGGGTGCCGCCATTTTGAGGACGTCAAAGTTGATGAGATTGGCGTGGTAGTTGTCGCGTTTGCTGAAGGTGACAAGGAGGCGGACTTGCCCGATTGGGTGCATGGTGTCATCGGTCACTCCTCAGAAGGGGTTGGTAGGCTGGAGCTGGTGGTACGGCAGTTGGAGCCTGTTGAACGTCTGGATAGAGAGAACATTGAGCCCAGCTCCGCCATCGATGAGTGTCTTGGTGACAAGTACATTGCTGATGTTGGGTGAGCAGAGCATTGGGAGCGCGCCGGCTGTGGTCACGCACTTGAGCTGGTCGGAGAAGTTGAAGGTAATGGCGTACTTGGAACACCTGAGCGTGCGTGTCGCCTCGAGCTTGGGAAGGTCTGCGTTTACCTTGCGTGCAAACTGCTTGAAGGCATGATGAGAGGTTGGGACCTGGGAGCCGCCCAAGATGCAGGCGATGGCACGAGGCTCGTGGAAGCCCCCAGCCCCCTCGTCTTGGCGGTGGTCTTCGTTCCTTCTCAGCAGCGGAGTCTGATCCCTCCAGGCGCCCTCGCGAGGCTAGGCTTGCCAGCAATCCTCCTAAGGCTGGTCGCGCCACTCTTGATGATGGTTGCGACCGTCCTAGTGTCCTCCACCTTGACCACCTCCACAGCCTTAACCTCGGTCGCTGCACTTGGGGCGACGACCGAGGTGCCTGTCGCGGAGGGCCCTGAGCTCCTAACAGTCGTTGGTGTTGTGGTTGTGCACGTTGTGGAAGACGTAGAACGGATGGCTGCCTTTGGATGACTCAGGGTGATCGCAGCCGCTCTTCATCTCTGGTTCCGCTGTAAGCACAACCGGCCCCTTGCACTTCACGTCCTTGGCCTTGGCCTTCTTGTCTTTTGGGTCTGTATTGGGGAGCTCGAGGAGGGAGAGGCGTCCCTCCTTAGCCCTCGCACACTTGTTCGCCATGTTGAACATCTCCATAGCTGTGCAAAGGTCTTCATGTATGGCGAGCTCCTCCTACATCTTGACGTCGCGGACACCATCAGTTAACGCTGAGTTGATGGCCTCGTCCGACTGGGGATCTTGAGGTGAACATTGTTGAAGTGTTGTATGTACTTCTGCAGGGTCTCTCCTGGCTACTGCCTAATGCGTCGAAGGTCACCCGCGGCCGGCAGGCGGTCGCGCTTGCCCTGGAAGCTGGCGATGAAGCGCTCACACATCTCATCCTAGGAGGAGACTGATCCAACAGGGAGGTTTAGGAGCCAGGAGCGTGTGCTATCCTTGAGGGCCATGGGGAACCAGTTCGCCATGATCTACTCATCACCGGTGACCGCCTCGATGCTCAGTGCGTAGAGCTGCCGGAACTCGGCGATGTTAGTGAGGGAATCCTGGATTAGGGGGTATCCGGACAGCCGGACTATATACTCCGTCCGGACTATTGGAGCGTGAAGATACAAGACTCAAGACTCTGTCCCGTGTCCGGATGGGACTCTCCATTGCGTGGAAGGCAAGCTTGGCGATCCGGATATTGTATTTCCTTCCTTGTAACCGACTCCATGTAAACCCTAGCCCTCTCTGATGTCTATATAAACCAGAGAGGTTGGTCCTTAGAAGTCCGATCATAACTACAAGCATAATCATGATAGGCTAGCTTCTAGAGTTTAGCCTCTACAATCTCGTTGTAGATCTACTCTTGTACTAGTCATATCGTCAATATTAATCAAGCAAGAAGTACGGTTTTACCTCCATCAAGAGGGCCCAAACCTGGGTAAACATTGTGTCCCTTGCTTCCTAATACGATCAGCCTAAGATGCACAGATCGGGAACCCCTACCCGAGATCCGCCAGTTTTGACACCGACATTGGTGCTTTCATTGAGAGTTCCTCTGTGTCATGCTGCAAGGCTTGATGGAGCCTTCAATCGTCGACAACACGGTCCAGGGAGAGAGTTTTCTCCCCGGACACATCTTCGTGTTCGGCGGCTTCGCACTACGGGCCAATTCGCTTGGCCATCTAGAGCAGATCGACAGCTATGCCCCTGGCCACCAGGTCAGGTTCGGAAACCTGAACTACACGGCCGATATCGGCGGAGACTTGATCTTGGACGGAATCGCGCCTGTGCCCGGAGTGTCGGGTAGTCACGATGAGCACGGCCTAGACCTGCTGTCGGACAGTGCTCGGGATATTACCCCTGCAGTAGTCTCGGACCTAAATCCGAAGCAGACTGCGTGGCCCAAGGACGGGTGGATGGACCCCACTCCGCAGGCCGCACACTCATCGGCGGTAGAGCCGAACACAGGCCTCACTTCTAAGGAATCCTGTGACTCCGAACTCCCGGACACGTATGCGGTTGTAGGTTCTAGTCCACGCGCTCCCGAGCCCGCCGAGCCTGGTTGGGCTCTGGTAAAGTCTCTCTTCCAGCACTCGCCCTTTTGCGACATGCTGAACTCATTAAAGTCTCTCTCTTTGTCAGGAGGCTCTTGGCCGAACTATGTCCGGCTCGAGAGGGAAGCAGACGACGAAGGAATTTGCTGCCCACCCACCACCCACTTCATTGCCACGGTCGATGATCTAACCGACGTGCTTGACTTCGACTCCGAAGGCATCGACGGTATGGACGATGATGCAGGAGAAGTACATGAACCACCGCTCACAGGGCGGTGGACAGCCACCTCCTCATACGATATATATATATGGTGGACACTCCGAAGGAAACCAATGGTGATGAGGCAACGGAGGATAACCCCTCAGGGAGAAAAACAAAGCATTGGCGTCATCAACGCCGCTCCAAGCCCCGCCACAACAATACCGGCCCAGGAGATGAAAACAATCCGGCTGGTGCCGAAGAGGAATACAACCCTAATCAGCCCGCCTTCAAGCAGGCCGAGCAGGAAGATGAACAGGTCAGCCCAGACGAACAGGCGACGTACGGATATCCGGAGGAGGACAACTACATGCCCCCCTCCGAAGACGAGATTAGCCTCGGCGACGACGAGTTCGGCGTGCCTGAGGATCCCGTGGAGCAGGAGAGCTTCAAGCATCGGCTTATGGCCACTACGAGGAGCCTAAAAAAGAAGCAGCAGCAACTCCAAGCTGATCAAGAGCTGCTCACAGATAGATGGACTGAGGTCCTGGCAGCGGAGGAATACGGACTCGAGTGCCACTCGGCTGACCGGCCACCCCGCAGCCGGGATAAAAATGGCATATCAGCCCGAATACCAGCCTGCATCCCCACGCCAATACACTACGGCCTGGGGCAACAGGCAAGACCAGCAAGATATACTGGAAAACAAAGCAGGACAGCCAAGATCGATGTACGGATCGCGGGGGCGCGCCCCAACACGCGACGATGACCGTCACGACGGATACACCATAAACAAGTCCGACCGGGCCGAACACAGCCACCCAGACCAATCCGAATTGTGTAGCCACATAGCCCGGCACAGAGGCGCCGCACACCCCCTGTGCTTCCCCGATGAAGTGATGGATCACGAATTCCCAGAAGGGTTCAAACCCATAAACATCAAATCATATGATGGCACAATAGACCCCACAGTATGGATTGAAGATTTCCTTCTCCATATTCACATGGCCCGCGGAGACGACCTACACGCCATCAATTATCTTCCCCTTAAGCTCAAAGGACCCGCCCGACAATAGCTAAACAGCCTGCCCGCAAATTCCATTGGTAGTTGGGAAAACCTGGAAGATGCGTTCCTCGACAACTTCCAGGGCACATACGTGCGACCACCGGACACCGATGATTTGAGCCACATTACTCAACAGCGTGGAGAGTCAGCCAGGAAATTGTGGACTCGGTTCCTAACCAAAAAGAACCAAATAGTCGACTGTCCGGACGCTGAAGCCCTGGCAGCTTTTAAGCATAATATCCGTGACGAGTGGCTCGCCCGACACCTCGGCCAGGAAAAACCCAAGTCCATGGCAGCTCTCACAACACTAATGACCCGCTTTTGCGCGGCGAGGACAGCTGGTTGGCTCGCAACAGCACCACGCCACATTCTGGCACTTCAGACATTCGTGACAATAACGGCAAGCCACGACGCAATAGACACAACCAACGGAACAACAGCGACAACACCGAAGACACGACAGTCAACGCCGGATTCAGCGAATCCAAATCCGGTCAGCGGAAGAAGCTGTTCAAAAGAAACAATCAGGGACCATCCAGTCTGGACCGCATACTGGAGCGCTCGTGCCAAATTCATGGCACCCCAAACAAGCCTGCCAACCACACCAATAGAGACTGCTGGGTGTTCAAACAGGCCGGCAAAATAAACACCGAAAACAAGGACAAGGGGCTGCACAGCGACGATGACGAAGAGCCCCGGTGTCCAAACACGAGGGGACAGAAGAAATTTCCCTGCAGGTGAAAACGGGCAACATGATCTACGCCACTCACATTCCCAAGCGGGAACGAAAGCGAGCACTACAGGACATCTATGCGATGGAGCCAGTCGCCCGCAAATTCAACCCGTGGTCAGCATGTCCGATCACCTTTGATTGTAGGGATCACCCTACTAGCATCCGTCACGGCGGCTCAGCCGCATTTGTTCTAGACCCAATCATCGACGGATTCCACCTCACGCGAGTCCTTATGGACGGCGGCAGCAGCCTGAACCTGCTTTATCAGGACACAGTGCGCAAAATGGGCATCGACCCTTCAAGGATCAAGCCCACCAAAACCACCTTTAAAGGCGTAATTCCTGGAGTAGAGGACGGTTTTACGGGCTCTATAACATTGGAAGTGGTCTTCGGATCTCCAGATAACTTCTGAAGCTAAGAGTTAATCTTCGATATCGTCCCTTTCCGTAGTGGTTACCACGCACTGCTCAGACGAACCGCATTCGCTAGATTCAATGCGGTACCTCAAGCTCAAGATGCTAGGACCACGCGGGGTCATAACAATCAACGGAAATATGAACCGCTCTCTCCATACAGAAGAGCATACTGCAGCCCTCGCACTGGAAGTACAGTGCGGCCTCCTCCGACAAACCACCAATCCGGCGACGACAACCTCGAGCACCGTCAAGCGAGTCCAGAGCGCCCCGCAACGGGATCACCAGGCACGCAAAGAGCGCGACTAGCAGTCCCGCCTCCGCTTAAGACCCATCAAAGCAGCATTCATGCCACGCGTACACAATTACGCACTCGAAATACCATGGGCACAGGCGGAGGCGCAGCAGTGACACAGTCAACAGTGTGGTATCACCGCAACATACCTTCATAACCTTCCCTTTTTATCTTTCAGGACATTGCTTTAGTGCAGCCTCTTCATAAGAGATGGATTGTTGGACTTGCATAGGAGAGAAAACCAAGGAGGCAGCAGGCTTTGCGCACAAAAGGATATACCCAGGTGGAATCTGTTCATGATCGTTATACCTATTTTATATAACTACATGCAGCCTGCCCTTGGATAGGATATGTTAAACAGTCCTAATTACTTCTGCTTAAATGCTACCATTGTAAACATACGCTTAAACATATTATTCATCAATGGGAGATAATATATAGCGTCAGCTTATTATTCCTATTTGCGCATTTCTCTTGCAAATATTTATTTAATATTGCATCCGTACACCTTGGTACGATTAGTTTGCCAGGGGCTTCATATGGCGCCTCATAATACGACAAAGCATGTCCGAACACTTTCATCAGTGCGGCACCCCGACTTTATAGCACTATATGCATCAGCTCCGAATCACGTCTTGGGTCAATAGTTGGGTTTGCCTGGCTCCCTTGTTTTGGTACCTTACGTTTCGTTATATCGGCTAAGGTAGCGCAGGGAGAACTATTGCGATTGTGTCTCGGTTCTTCCGGACGAGCACCTCAGTAGAGAAAGCCGAAAATTGACCGGCATGATGCGGCGAGAGCTGGTCGCTGTTCGAGGGGTCTTAAAATCCTTAAAGATTTTTTCCGCTTTAGGTGATGAATCGGCATCGTCCGATTTAGGCGTATATATCGCCCCAATTCGGCCCTCCAAATTCTAGGGGCTTCCCAAAATTGAAGATTATAGACTTCTATGGCTAAGTGAAAGTTATAAAGCCGCATGGTCTGATTGCCTTGTTCGTTGCGCCAGATACCTCCTTAAGGGACCAAAACTTTGGATAAAGAGTACCCGGGTTTTTCCGGGAACACCCCGGTACTAGTTACGTGGGGGCGGAGGCCGACGACTGGCCTACTTTCAGAATTCTATGAACAGCCGCACAAAAGGTAATATTTTAAATCAAACAGTGCTACATAGCACAAGTAACTTCGTCTTTATATTACAACAGCGACAGAGGTACATTTTCAAAGATCTTGTCATTGGTACATTCATTGGCCACGAGACGAGCGCCCTTCATAACGCCATCGTAATATTTCTCGGGATAGTGATGCGCCTTGCCCTCCGGCGGCCCGTCCTTCACTAGTTTCTCCGCATCCAGCTTGCCCCAATGAACTTTCGCACGAGCAAGGGCCCGGCGGGCACCCTCAATGCAAACGGATAGCTTGATCACTTCAAGCCGCGGACAAGCATTTACCATCCACTTGATAAGTCCGAAGTAGCTAGCGGGAAGGGGCTCACCAGGCCACATCCGGACTATGAAATCTTTCATTGCCACTTCAGCCGCCCTGTGGAGTTCAACAAACTGCTTCAGTTGATCACTCAGAGGCATTGGGTGTTCGGCCCCAGCATACTGGGACCAGAACAGCTTCTCCGTGGAGCTTCTCTCCTCGGCACGAAAGAACTCCACGGCGTGTGAGACGCTGCGTGGCAGATCTGTGAATGCCGCTGGAGAGCTCCAAATTCGGGTAAGTAAAAGAAATGCCTCCTCCACATGTTTGCTTTGCATAAAGAATGTCTTACCCACCACTATCTTCTCGGCCGCCTGGATTTCCTGCTGTGCCTTCTCGGCTTCGGCCTTGGCGTCTTTCATACTCACAAGGGCCTTCGCAAGCTCGGACTCCTTCATCTTAAGATCATGCACCAAGGACTCGAACTTTTTACCGAGCTCCTAGAGCTCTTGCTGTACCTCGCCCACCCTAGCATCTTGCTTCTCGCGCTCTTTGCACTCCAGAGCCGCCTTGTCCTCGGCCTCGGACAGCGCTTTCTTCAGAGACGCCACTTCGGTGGTTGCCCCTGTTGCAAAGTCATGATGCTTTATCTTTAGAATAGCCAATTTTGCCTATTCTTCATTATATGAGTGCGAGGAATTACTCGCCTTTGTTCTCTTCGAGCTGCCTCTTTGTGAGGTCGAGCTCTCCCTGCGCCTGCTCCAGGTCCCGTTTTAGTCCAGTGACCTTGGCTGTGCGAACAGCAGCGGCAGGCAGCATAGCCTGCTTAGTGACATACACACTTACTATTAGACTCCTGCGGATTATAATTGACCATCTATTTGGCTTTTCCTTCTGAACACCAAATAGAGTATCAGGGGCTACTACCTATCGGGTGGTAATTTTACATATTTCCTACTTACCTCGAATCCCGTCAGGAGGCTGGTGCAGTCTTTGGTTAGTCCGCTCTTGGTGGACAAAACCTTTTGAATCACCACACTCATAAGAGTACGGTGCTCGTCATCCATGGAAGCGCCTCGAAGCGCTTCCACCAGACTATCCGACGCCTCTGGCGTGATGGAAGTCCTCGGCATGGACGGCTCGCCCTCCCTAAAGAGGGGCTACCCGCTGAGTCCAGAACCATTGAAGGTTCCGGAGCAATGTCCGACTCAGAGCCCGGCTCAATGCGACTCTCATCGACACGATCCACGGGGATCTTGAACCCCGCGTGTCCAACATCCGGAATTCCACCTTGGGGCGTCTCCAGAGTCACCTCCCCCTGCTTTGGAATCCTTTGGGACATCACCTTTGTGTCATCCGCAGGCTAAGGAGTAGTGGCCGTCGGGAGCGAGTTCATCACCGAATCACTCAAGGATCCATCCGAAGACGATACCTCGGGATGAGCCCTGGCCGGACTACATATATGTTCAGTGTTATAACAAGACTATGAAGCAAAATCGCACTAAAGTACAATAGAGTGCGAAGACTTACGATCTCGCTAGGGGCTTCCCCTGGGCAGCCACTCTTCGTCGCTATGAGCGGCCATGGTGGAGTAGTCCGGAAGGGACGCTTTTCCCCCTTGGATGTCCTAGCCGCCCCCTCCGGGGTGGCTTTCCTCTTCTTCTCCTCCCCAGTGTGGGGAAGGAGAACTTCTTCGTGTTTCCCCCCGCCTTCGCGGGAGGAATCTGTCTCGTCGTCTTCGGACGACATGGGTAGGACGGCCTTGCGCCGAGGGCCTTTCCTGGCCCCCTGGTCTGCCTTCTTAGGCCCCCCAGCCTCTCCTGATGGGGCGGCCCCTTCTTCTTCTTCTTCCTCCCCTTCGGGGGAGGAGTTTCCCTCGTCTTCTTCGTACGAGGCTTCCGGTACGACCTTACGCCGGAGACCCTTCCTGGCCCCCGGGGCCTTCTTTTCCGGCGCCTTATAGGGCGCCGGGACTAGCATCTCCACCAGGAGAGTGTCGGTTGGGCCTTCTGGCTGCGGAGCCGGACAGTCAATCCGCTCCGCTGTCTCCACATAATCCTTATCAAATATATGCAATTACTTAAAGACTCCCTCATGAACATATTGGGATGAACTGAACCCGGTGATAGTCAGAAAACTCACCGGACGAGGAGGCCACGCGGCATGAAGTCCATGGTCCTCGGATGTGGGAGGAGGTACTTCGGATGCCTTGAACAACGCCTTCCAGGCGTCTTTGTGCGTCATGCCGTAGAGCTTCCGAAGCGTATGGTGTTCGGCCAGAACGAACTCCCACAGATTAAATACCCGCCTTTGGCACGGAAGAATCCGGTTGACTAGCATGACTTGGATCACGTTGACAAGCTTGATATTCTTGTCCTTCATATTCTTGATACAGTTCTGGAGTCTGATCAGTCTGCTGGTTCGCCCTAGGCCAGGCCCTTCCTTTCCCAGGAGGTGAGCCGCATGGGGGTTCTGGATCGGAATTCGGGGGCCGCCACCCAGTTGGCGTCGCGCGGCTCGGTGATGTAGAACCACCCCGATTGCCACCCTTTCATGGTCTCCGCAAAGGAGCCGCTAAGCCATGTGACATTAGGCATTTTGCCCACCATGGCCCCTCAGCACTCCGCTTGTAGGCCGCTCACGATCTTCGGCTTCACGCAGAAGATTTGTAGCCACAAGCCAAAGTGAGGCTGGATGCGGAGGAGGGCCTCGCACACGACGATAAACGCCGAGATGTTGAAGACAAAATTTGGGGCTAGATCATGGAAATCTAGCCTGTAGTAGAACATGATCCCGCGGACGAAGGGATGAAGTGGAAACCCCAGTCCACGGACGAAGTGGGCGACAAACACGACCCTCTCATGAGGTTTCGGGGTTTGAATGGCCTGCCCTTTGTCCGGTAGCCGGTGCGCGATGTCTGTGGCCAAGTATCTGGCCGCCCGAAGATTCGTGACATGCTTCTCTTTCACGGTGGAGGCCACCCACTTGCCTCCTGCTCCGGACATGTTTAGCTATGCGGAGAAGACTTGGGCTTGGGCGCTGGAGCTCGAGGGGGCAAGATTGGGCAAAGGAGGAAGAAGGTGTGGGTAAAAATGGGGAACTCTTATCCCTTTATAGAGGCAACAAAAGCGGTGCGCCTCCCTACTTGCCCGTTGAGAATCGCTTACTTTCCAAACGTCACGGTTGATGGCGCGATCGGATTACCCATACCCGCATTGATGAGAATCCCGTGATAAGGGGACATGATCTCTGTTTTGACAAGACGTGTCAAAGAAACCGCCTCGCAATATGCGCTATGGTTGGTTGTGGGAAAACGGTTCGAATAATGACCCGACCGTACTGACGTATCACGTTGTCTAAAAAGTTGTCAGCTGATTACATTTGTGAAATATCATTCTCTCTACGGTGATAAGTGAAGATCATTTTGCAGATCCGGATGCGGTCTACATGTTCGATAATTACTTTGGAGTATTCGAAGAATGAACCCGCCTTGCAATGCCGAAGACAAGACTGCGCACCAGACTCATCGTCATTGAAACCTGGTTCAGGGGCTACTGAGGGAATCCTGGATTCGGGGGTATCCGGACAGCCGGACTATATAGTATGTCCGGACTATTGGAGTGTGAAGATACAAGACTCAAGACTTCGTCCCGTGTCCGGATGGGACTCTCCTTTGCGTGGAAGGCAAGCTTGGCGATCCGGATATTGTATTTCCTTCCTTGTAACCGACTCCATGTAAACCCTAGCCCTCTCCGGTGTCTATATAAACCGGAGAGGTTGGTCCTTAGAAGGCCGATCACAACTACAATCATAATCATCATAGGGTAGCTTGTAGGGTTTAGCCTCTACGATCTCGTGGTAGATCTACTCTTGTACTACTCATATCGTCAATATTAATCAAGCAGGAAGTAGGGTTTTACCTCCGTCGAGAGGGCCCGAACCTGGGTAAACATTGTGTCCCTTGCTTCCTGTTGCCATCAGCCTAAGATGCACAGATCGGGACCCCGTACCCGAGATCCACTGGTTTTGACACCGACAGTCGGCAGTGCCGTCGTAGCGTGGGGGCTGGTCAAGCTTGAACTTCCGTGGCCAGATGACATTGCGCAACTCCGGGGTGAACATGCGGCACCCTACCATGGTCACGGGAGCCTATCGGGGTGGTGGAGCCTGGTCTTAGTGTTCGCGCGCCACCGCCATAGGCGGCGCACGGTCTTAATGTGGAGGTGCTGGAAGCGCATGTGCATCTTCTTGGGGCCACTGCACTACATGACAACTTGCTTCTTCAAACGTGGGCACCAGACATTGTGAGTCATGCCGTGGCGCTACCCGCATTGGCTCGACAATGGCGCCCTGCACTAGGGTGGATGAGGCGCCCCATGAGCCATGTCGCCCACGGCAGGCGACGGTTGAGGCAGTGAGCGGGCCGGCACAGCAGAGTCTCCAGCGGAGCTGACGAGCTCGATGATGCATTCGAGCCACTCCTCGTAGAAGTCGTCGACCGGGCGGTAGCGCAGGACCTCCCACGTCGTGAGCAATGCAGCCTGCGCATTCGCCGGGCCATGATGTGCGTGGGAGGACGAAGCGGTCAGAGTGAGTGATGGAGTGGCGGTGTGCCCGTCGCGGCGCATGGAGGGGTGCATCGATGAAGTTTGTTGCTCGTGGCCAGCAGGGCCCGTGGCGGTGTTTGCCGCTGGTGATGGGGGACGATGAGGATAGCCGTCGCTCGCTGGTGCCGTCTGAGCGACGCTGGCTGCGACCGCGGCCCGGCGCTTAGTGTGAGGCCGACGTGCTTTAGCCATGGAAGTGTCGGAGTAGCGGTGGATCGATCGACGGAAGAGAAGACCCGACGCACACCTACCTGGCGCGCCAAATGTCGGATTTCAGGTTCCACAAACCCTTGAGAGGTTCATACTCTAGGGTGTGTGTGGAGATTTCAACCTGCCCGGCCAACCTACTCGATAATCTCACAACATATCGTGTCGAGCTCAAAGGGAAAGGAAGACACAGCAGGTTACCCAAGTTCGGGCCACCTTGCGGTGTAAAACCCTACTCCTGCTTTGGGGTGGATTTGCCTCGAGGTGCTGAGGTAGAACTAGTACAGTGGGTAACAGCCTCAGGAGGCATGTTCTTGAGCTCAAGTGAGCTGGTGAGGTGGTGAGGGCGGAATGGACCTCCTCTACTCCCCTTGTGGATTCGACCCCTCTTCCTGGTGGTGGCCAGGACCTATTTATAGTGGCCTTGGTCCTCTTCCCAAATGTAGGCGGGAAGGGATCCCACAATGGCCAAATTTGAAGGGAGACAACAAGTACGCCCTATACTGACTAAAGTGGTCTTCGCCTGCAAAACTCTGGTCATGACACCGCGGTGGGCTCGGTGGTGACCTCCGTCCTGCCGTCCTGGCGGTTTTCTTCTTGTTTCACCAGAATGGAAACCTTTGGTTGATTCCTCGGGACTCCGTGCCTGCTGCTTGCCTCCTTTTCACCAAAGAGGAAACTGGTACTCTGTGCCCGCTAGCGCCCGCCTGGCGCCCGCTTGGCCTTGGTCGTCATGGGTCAAGTTGGCCGAGCCTCGCAAGGTGAGCCTTGCATAGAAATCTCCGCTCCTCGGGAGCCAACCTGAGGGGGCCGATCCCCTTGGAAGTCTTGGTGTTGCCCGCCTTGCGAGGCTTGACCCCTCGCGAGGGTCTTGAGTTGTTAATGTTGAATCTGGGCCATACCAGGCGTCGATAGGGCCACGCGGTGGGCTACAGGAAGGCAAGTCTGGATACCCCCGTATCCAGAACGCCGACAGGGGGAAACATTTTTTCATCAAATACGGTGGCCCGTCCGCTGGGTCCCCGCTGTCATGTTTAAGAATAATTATTTTTTGCCTAATAAGGTTACACTTACTTGATATGGTCGTGGACCCAGCTGTCAGCCTCTCCACATACAGTACTCTTCCGATGGAAGTCGTTCCTTGACCACATTGACCATGCCACGCCGAGAGCATCGTGGCGGTGGAAGACGACGAGGCCTAGGAAGGGGATGCTGTGGAGCCGGGGAAGACGCGGCCGTGGATGCCCAGGCAGAGAGGAGTATGAGGGTTGACAAGTTCGGCTGCGATGTGAGGCTCTTGTCGCCGTAGAATAACATGGGTTGTGGGTGAGTAGAGGGATGGCCTGGCCAGAGATTGGAGTAGGGTGGGGTATTCAGGCCTGCGCGGTAGTAGAGCTGGCCACCGGAGGCAGGAGTAGGCGGCACGACCGGCACTCATTTGGGCGGCTGGAGCAAGAAGACCAGAGGTTGAAGAAGAACTACGGCCGTTGGATGGACATCATATGGTCACTAGAGCTAGAATAATTCATATTGATTAAGTTGACAAAGCCCTCCGTCCGCGTCAATTTAGTAGGCCCACAAGTCAACCTCCCACTATGGTGCGTCCCAGCTAGCAGAGGTAGTCTTCATTTTTTTATGCGTAATAAGGAGGCACTTCCTTGCGTGTGAATACACATCTGGTGGGTCCAAGTTGTCAGCGGGGTGGGGCATTTTTTCGCGAAATACAGAGGCCCTTCTGGTGGGTCCGTGCTGTTAGGTGGAGGAATATTTTTTACGCGTAATAAGATTGCACTTCCTTGCTGCAGCCGTGAACCCAGCTATCAGCCTCTACACGTACAGTACTCTTCTGATGGAAGTCGTTCCTTTACCACATTGACCATGCCGCGCCTGGAGCACCAAGCGGTGGACGACGGCGAGGCCTAGGATGGGGAAGACGCAACAGTGGATGCCCACGCGGAGAGAAGTACGAGGGTTGACTAGTTCGGCTGTGTTGTGAGGCTGCCGTCATCGCAGAATAACAAGGGTTATGGGTGAGTAGAGGGATGGTCTGGCCAGAGGTTGGAGTAGGGTGGGGCGGCGAGGCCTGTGTGGTAGCAGAGTCGGCCGCCGGAGGTAGGAGCAGGTGGCACGACCGGTGCTCCACTACAAAAAAATACACTTCTGTGATGATACATGTTTGTCCCAGTAGGTCACGTTTTTTGTCATGCATGTACATCCATGACGATTTTCTGATAGAACCAAGATAGTCATACTTGTGCCATCGTAGAAGTGTTCCTTGAAATTACCAAAATTATCATCACGGAAGTGTCCACTTCCATGACGATAAATCGCACGTCATAGAAGTGCTTTCATCAAGGGTGACCGACATGTGGCATCCACCGTAACGGGTCGCCGTTAAGCTATCGGGTCCGTTTTTTAATCTGATAACCCATTGACAGCTCGGACCAATGGCGATTTTCCACATGTAAATTTCTCATTGGCCGAATGAAACACGTGTCAGCTCATCATTGGGTCAGATAGGCGGCTGGGATATGTCGACACGTGCGAAGGCCCAACACTGGCCCATTTAGCTTACAAAGGCCAGCATGTTTGACTTGGTCAATTAGCGGGCCGGCCTATGAAAAGCATGTTAACGGTCTATTCGCATATAGCCCATCTTATGGCCCGGTAACTCATTGCCTGTTAGGGCCTTCCCGAAATCGGCCCAACAACGTTATGTGGGCTGTCGAATGTAACACCAGCCGGTTTCACTTTCGGCCCAGGTATGGCACACAACATCTTTCGTCCCTTATGAGGCCTTCCGTATCTTTAGGACCTTCAGTGGTTCACGGTGACTCTGTCCCATAATGAACACTAAATTTTTTTTACCCATTAACGGCCGATGATTTCCATGGGCCGTTTCCAGCGCGTGTTAGCTTTCGGCCTACTAACGGCCCATACGTTCTTGGGCTCCTTTTTCGCCCTTGATTACTTCCGGCCCATTAGTGGCCTATTCCCCTAATGGGCCAAATTCTGCCTGTTGTTAGAATCGGCCTGTTTGTGGCATGTTAACCTGTTGTGCTGTTTCCAGCCCATGCTATATTCTGGCACATTAACCACCCGTTATGCTTGTGATAGAATTAAGCCTTTGCTATCTTCCGGCCTGTAAACGGCCCGTCACCATGCTGGCCCGATACCAATGACGCCCATTTACGGCCCATGTGGACCCATTTATCGTACGACCCAAGGACCACTGATTCTACGGCCCATTGGAGGCCCATTTATCCAACGGCCCGTTGGACGCCCATTTATCCAACGGCCCATAGAAGGCCCATGGATCCTACAGCCTGTAGTAGGCTCAAGGTTATCACGGTCCGTATATGGTCCATGGTTGTTGCGGCCACTAGCAAACCAGGGAAAAGAATACAAGGAAATAAATAAGCCCGAAACTAACGCTGGGCTGTTAAGGCGATTGCACAGATTACATCCACGGGGCATCAAAGTTCGCCACCAATGCAAATATGGGGAACACCTTACACTATACAAAAATGCTTGAAGTTTTCTTCAGCCGGTGGTTACACATTAAGAACACATTTTGTGTCGCAACACAACAAATTACAACCATAAAGTAAAAGGAAGGTTGGCATAAAAGTTAACAGTCTAGCAGATAAATGCATGACCAGATGTTCAGAAGCTCAGTTCATTGGACCTGACTGATATGATTTCATGCTTTACTGTCCAATGGAGCACCATAACCTTCGCCTTCATTTCTCCTAGGCTCCTAAACAACATAGAAAAAATTTGTTATTCTGGTTTCAAAACCATGCATATCTTGACGACATCGAACAATGGCTGTCCTTGTTTCACAAAGGGTCTTTGTTAGGGAACGGACTTGTGTCAAGAGCGCTGATATAACATTGTTTTGAGCTTGCATATCTTGATCATGAGGCGGTTTGGACGAGATTGCCTTAACAACCAACCCAGTATTACGCAGGAACATGCTTTTGGCACTATTAGTGGACATGTATTGACCCACATCAGCAAGAGGTGACATTGTGGTTATAGTTGCCTAGTCACCTTCAGAAGTTGGCGGTTCCACCATTTTTTCCATAGCTCGCTGAAAAGTTGAGTTTTTTACATTAGAACTACCAGAACAGGTGATATTAAGGAGGCAACAAAACCAAACATAATAGCTTTGGTCTATATGCAAAACTTATTTTTGTGAATCCGTGTAACATATTAGTTGTATTTTGCTGCAAAGTACATAATAAAACCAGGTTCCAAACATATGACTATGTACCATGGCTAATGTATTGTGTATTTCTTCACATTGGATTGACATATAAGGATAAAGAGACAAAGTTTATAATATGGTAAGCATAGTATGACATCATTCATATCACAAAACAACTGAGAGCAGACACACAAGCAATTGTAACATTGTGTGGGCAAGTCCAGCACAAAACTATATTATAGATCAAGATCAAATGAACATCACTCCTCTCTTTTAAACCTTGTAAGGTGCAATGATACGCTAAGACAATTGTGTATAAAATTGAAAAGAGTAATAGACATTGGTTGCAAACCATGCAGTTCAATGCATGAGTCAAAGTAAGTAGTAGTTAAAAGGCATGAGGATTAAGGACTTACAACAACGGCTTTGACTGGTGTAGTCATGCCCTTCGTCTTCCTGGTGTGATAGTCCTTGAAGATATCCATAGCATTTGGTTCAGGTACTTTTTGGTCCTTGCAGGATTTCCTTTGCATTTGGAACAAGTCAATATATATCTGATAATATGTCACAACGAAAAGAGTGAAACAGCAGCTAATTACAAGAGCCTCGCAGTGTGCAATATAGCTACGAGATCCTGTCGTCTATTGGAATTTCACTTCCGTACAGTTGGCCTTGTTCTTTCAACTGTTCACCTACAAGATGATACATTTGTGAGGCAAATGCGTAAATAGGAGTTCAACATGTGCTCTGATCACATATATATAACGTACTTGATACTTTTGATCAGACCAGTGTTTAACGAGGCCTCTCCAATCTTCATCCGATATATTTTCCACTGGAGATGTTTGGGTAAGTTCACTATTAGCCTTGCCTTGAAAGTGGGTTTTCCTCAAGTTATAGCAATATTGTCGCAGAACAGACTTGAAAACATGGGTGCATGCTTGTCTGGCTGCATCATCTTGGTTATCCAACTTGAACCTCGTGTGTTGAAAATTATGGGAGTCTCATTATCAGCAACCTAGAAGGTATGGGACAAAGCAAGATGATATAACTACTTTCCATACATAACCATACTTACAGATAAATGGTCGAGGAAGGTGTTGAACTAGGTCTCGTCTTTTTCATTCCTGTACTGAATCCATGTTGGAAGGATACGTGCATGACACCTAATGGCAACCGCTGCCTCTAATACTAACTTGGCCGACTCTATAGCATCACATGGCCTTTTTAAACCTGCCTTAGAACGGATCTCCATTATTCCTCTCTAGATTAGTTAACCTATCGAGCATTATCCGAGATGCTTGTTTCCTCTTGCGCCTAGGTGCTAGTACAACAACGAACATAGGAAGTGTTAGTGTACATCAAACCATGAGACTACATATAAAGAAGCATGCAACCATAACTTGACTCCAGCAACTACCTTCTAGCTGTTGAAGATCACAAAATTCATCTGATCTTGCCAACTCATCTTGTGTCAAGAGTGCTTGGGAAGTAGTGTTAGGTGGCAAGGGAGCTTGGGAACATGCTGCTCGCTCAGTTGACGCACGAGTAACTTATGCAGCTGGTGGTAATTTGGAAGGTGTTGCAACAACTAGGGATGTCTCTGGTTGTTTGGTGGCAGCTATTTGTTTCTATTTGGCTTGTTTTGCAGCTCGTGTAGCACGGGATACCGCATTTGTACAATTTTCCGCTGGATTTTGTCCTTCTTTGCACCATCAGTACTAGTAGAATCTACATTATTCGGTGGCTTCTGTTTCCGTGTGTCCTTAGTACTAACACCATCCCCTATCATTCCGTCTTCCTTCCTCATTCGTTGTGCCATGTTAAGTCAGGCCGACAAGAAAAAGGAGTAAAAATTTAGTTTCAGAACAAATTGATGTGTGATACAGACGAGCTGAACTTTAATGTTAGACAACCACATGATAGGAGGATGTAATATGTACGAAAAACGGGACGTCATGAGATAATCAGAACTATGACGAGTAAACTAAGCAGAAATCATTTCAATAAATTAGAAGCAATGCAATGGAAGGTATACACCATATGAAAGATGCTACAAATATCGCTCTGCCAAGTTAACAGTGTATCGTCATAACTGGCGTTTAAACAAATGTGAAGTAGTACAAGAAATAAATCATATGCAAGATGCAAACAACATCACACTACAGAGTTAAAGGTCTCTCGTCATTAGTGCCATTGCATATTGAAAGCATTGCATATTCACAGCTTACGATGTGTAAACTAAGTAGAAGGCATTTCAGCAAATTAGAAGAGATGAAAGGTATGCACCATATGTAAGACGCAACGAATATCACTTTACCAAGTTAAGACTGTCTCGTCATTAGTGCCATTTCAGCAAATTAGTAGTACAAGCTAGGAAATAATGTGAGATGTAAACTATATGAGACTCCCAAGTTAAACATGTCTTGTGAAAAGTGATTGTTGCAGGTTACACAACAGTAGTACTTTGATGTAAGAACATGGTGTGATCGACATATATTGTATGTTCTAGAAACAAGAACATGTATGATATGAGGATGGAATCTATTTATATATAAAAAGTAATTGACGGGTTAACCACAAAAAAGAGAAATAGATTAAAATTCCCACAATAATTAGAAATATCTAACCATCTATTTGGTGGATTAACGATTAATAGCCATTGGATTTAAGTGATTAAAATTACCCACCATTGCCATTACTTACATGGAAATTGGCCTTGGTTTAACACAAAAAAATGCACCTAGCCCGTCCGAAAATATTCCCTGGAACTTCTCTATCGATCAACCTAGCCTCCACATCCTCACGCCGCCACCAGGACATCAATAGACCCTCCCCGTGCTCACATTCTCTATCGATCAACCGAGTCTCCCCATCCCCATGCCACTACCTGGTCATCAACAGACCCTCCCCATCCTCACGCCGCCACCACGTCCGGCTTTGGATGCCCTAGATCCTTTGCTCGATCTAGCTAAAGCATCTCCTCCCCTGCATAGATGCACCACCATGACATCCGCCCGCAGCTAGCAGGATTCGTTCCTCGACTCCATGGCTTCATCGCCATGGGATACTGGGGGCGAACCCTCGAGCCCCTCCTCCCCTGGATCTACACCGGCATGCGATTTTTATGCTCGGCTTTGTTTCTCCTCCTAGCTCTATCAACCCCCTCTCTTTTCTTCGATGGCATCTTGCAATAGTCTTATAACTTGAAATTAATTAGGTCTATGAAGTTTACCCACCCATGTGTGTTGGCCGCAGACCGCTCGGTAGTTAGAGATATTGATGTTTACTACGAATAACGTAAGCTGCATATAACTTGCAGTATACCTACCCATGCCAATCTTTTTTCTTTGTATTTTTTTGTGTATTCAGGTGATGTGTTTATGCATAGTCTCCTCTTCGTATGCAGTGTCCTCTTCTGAAGCTGAATGATTTAGGCCAATAACACTTACGCAATTATTAGTGTGCAGGTTCAAGTTAATTAGGGTTTGTTCGCACACGAACACATCACCGTGTACCCTCAACGCCGGGGGTGATGCACCGTAGCTCACATCGAAGGAGACCCATCGGAAGCGCGGTACGCAAGACAATACGGCGGGTGCTTTTGATGACCCGAAACCCCACACGCCCAGGAGGGACCCCGTCAGGGCGCGCGGCGGCTATGGGCTGCCCTAGGTCGACCTGATCGCCCCTAGGGCCTCGAGGTTCGCCGCCCTGCAACAAGAAGAATAGACGAAGAACGAGGAAGAAGAAGAACTAGGGAGAGATCTAAAAGTAAAGATAAAAAGTGGTATATGATTTGATCGATTGTGCGTTGTCCAATCGGCCGTCACCCCTTACATATATATGAGGCGGCTGGACTTCCCGTACAAGAAAAGGACTCAAATCACGTCCAAAACATCAAAACATAACCTAACTCGGAATACGAGGGCCGGAACTTCCGGTCAGCCTGGAACTTCCGGGCTAAAATTACATTAAGTAGCCCTCTTGCATAGCTCCTTGAGGTCGCATATGGCTTCGGATCGCCATGGTCCCAAAAGCAAAGTTGTAGATCTTGCAATGCAAAAAAATTCCTTAGTTGATCACTTTTTCATCCAAGGTCATCTTGATGTTGAAATCAGCCCCGCAAATATGCAAATAATGTTAAAATTCCAGTTTCGGGGTGCACCGCGTGCAAACTTTCGGTTTATCCCGGAACCTCCCCGAAAGTTTTGCCCGGAACTTCCGGAGCAGACTTATGCATCACACCGTTTTGGCTCTAAATTTTGCATACGAGCTCCGATTTAGACGTTTTTATATGAAAATCGATCGTTTCGACGAGGCGAAGACAATCCTTGTAGAGACGTTTCCCATATGAGGCCATCTTGGGGGCATAATCAGCCGAATAGTGTTCTGAATGCAAAATCTCAGTACTTCAAACACAACTTCGGCCTTAGAGATTAGATCGTATGGCTACGGCCCAAATATCAAAGTTTCTCCTTTTGACGATACGGAACTTTCTCACTTTGAGCACTTTTCCATTTGAAGCCTTCTTAATTACGTTTTTGACCATGCCAAAATCTGGTGTCAACACATGCCCCCCTGTTTTTCGGCAAAGCTTGTGTGCCGAAAAATAACTTCCGCATAGCTTGTTCTAAGGACGATGTCAACACTCCATTGGCCATTTTGCATGTTCTTAGGACGATAAGTATATATCGGCCATTGCTTGTTTGAACCTCTTGATGCAAACTTGGGTGAAAACTTCTCAGCTTCTATAACAATCCGGTGATAAGGTTCCATAGACCAAAACCATCCTCCGGACCATATTGTTGTCCCTTTCGCTAGGATTTTGCAGATAATCAAGAATGAACTTCCTTCAATCCTTACTTCGTCTCCACAAAAGTTTCATTAGTGGCCGAGATGGTGAGCTCCAATTCGGCCTTACCTATATTGGCAAGAATAAGCATCGGCTATTGATAGAAATGCAATACACCATGGTTAACATAGTAGCCGGATGGTTGCTGTGCCAACTCTTTCGAATTTTCATGTCTAGAAATATGAACAATTTTAAAGCAACCGAAGGTAAATTTTGCATCTAGACATACCTAAAGATAAACTATAAGTGATTCGTCAAAACATTGATAACCCTTGGATATTTGTTGCAGTACTCATAACGAATCACCAAAATCCTCAATATGTTTAGCACATATGGAAAAAGTTCCAAACCGAATAACATTGCATATTCGGCTTTGATTATTGTGCAATAAATATTTTAAGAGGCATGAGGCTTCACAGAACAGCACTATATGGAGATATATAAACAACACCAACACCATGGCCATTGTTATGAATTCAACTATCAAAATGTAATCTCCATAGTACTTGTCCCGCTCTGCATTCGAACTAAGGACGATTTTAGAATACTACACCGGCCATGCATTGACATACTCTTAGGACGATAGGTAAATATCGGCCATTACCATGTAAACTTTGTTCTAAGCATATATAGCCGAAAAAACAAACGAAATATCAAATCAAGTATGTCGGCCCTTTGGATCAGCAACAAACTTGTAGCTAACCAAATGTATATTGACTTGGTAATACCCTTTCATGATCTAAGAAATTATATTGCATCCATGGATTGAAATAAGCCCATTGAGGGTTACCAATCATACCTGATGATGAATTTCATGGCATAAACATTAATGGCATAGTCGAAGAATATGGATAATATGTAGACCAAAGATGCTGAAACCTTCGGCTTGGTCCTTCATAGTTTTTACTCTTTTCATTCTTCACCTTTGCCGGACTTATTGTAATGGAAGCTTGCACATAATTCTTATTTTGATCACTTCCTTTGGGAACCCATGCCATGTTCCTATCTTAAAGTTCTTGTGCACTAAGTTTTTGTAATTTCTTCTTTTGCCAATATGATAAGCCGAGTGGGCACCCTGGCTGTGATTTTGTTTGAAGCAGTGGCAATTCTTGTTTTACCTTGTGCACTCTCAACTTCTTTTCTTCAGATTTGGCACTCTGATTTTTATCAATTGATTGCTTCACTTCTTTGCCTTTTGTAGCCAATGTCAACACTTTAATTGACTCTTTGTTATTTGAGATCAAATCTGAAGTAGCACACTTACGACCATCTCTTTTCACGTGGTAAACTTGCTTTACCACCTCTTTCTTCTTTCTTGAGTTCTGGACCGATTCCTTATGATTGAAACGATCTTTGACACGTGATTGTTCAAATGTTGATCTTCTTGGAGCTGCATAATATTGGTGAGATGGTCTATAATAAGATGGAGAATGTGCCCTTGTGTCATACCTGTCCCATGATGAATATGTATCTATATGAGCATAGGCAGGCATCCACGACATTGGCATTGGCGGCCCAAAATAAGGATATGAATATGTTGCATTAAAATTATCACTTTGCCAATACCAATCCTCATATTTGCGCCTTGGGGGTGATCTTGGTTTTTTGCATGATTTGGCCGATAAGCATTCTTCTCTTCACTCTTCTTTTGATATTTATCTAATAATTGTGCAAAAGTGACCTTGGATTTCTTGCACTTGTGCTTATTGCGGCCTTTATCTCCTTTGTCTTGACTTGCATCGATCTTTGGATTTTCTTGTTGCCCCCCAGTCCTTGGCGTCTTCATTGTATATTCGATAGAACTCATGCCTTCAAAAATATTTTCATTATGCTCTTGAACAACTAATTTACTTGAAACCGTGATCCCATCACCTGTAGTTTTTACCTTCTCTTTAAATGGATCGGCTTGAAGCAGCCGATGCAAAAGCCTTTTTCCATCGGGACCAATTGGAATAGACTCGTCATCTCTTGGTGTCTCAACAAATTTCAAACGTCCTTTACCAATGGCCGACTTAACTATTTGACGAAACATGTTGCAATCCTTAATACTATGCTTGAAAAAATCATGCAACTTACAATACATTCATCCTTGGATAGATGGCTTGGGATGGTGATCAAGAATTCTAATGTAATTATTTTTTAACAACAAATCAAATATTTGATAACACATGTTTGAATCGAAGGTATACCTTTTGTTTTCTAGCCGATCTTGGTGTGCGAACGACTTTGGAGGTAGGCAAATGAATGGTTCAGATTTAGAATCTCCCCATTCGGCTATGCATTGTGTTTTGCACTCTATCTCCGATGCCTTTGGATACAATATAAAATTAGCATCGGATTTCTCAAAACAATTTGACCTTGGCTTTAAATTTCAGAAATGAAAATAGTTAGAATACACATGTCTCAATTGAGACCAAGTGCAAGCCAAGTAATAAACAAGCAAAGCTACCCAATTAGATATGAAATTTTGATAAATCAATGGGGAAAACTTTGCCTGCAATAATAGGTCACTATCGGTCTTTATAAATGGCACAATAGATTGACCGATATGTTCTATAATAGTTTTATTGCTAACAAGTAAATTTCCCTTCGTCATTGGTCTTTCAAAATTACTTATGAGAATTTCTCTTATAGAAGCATCAACAATAAAGTTGCGACCAAATCGAAAGATTGGTAAATCACTTGCTAGACATACCTTTTCAAACACATTGGGAGAGCATGATGGTTGCGTTACTTGAATGATAGGTTGTTCCTTTTTCGAATAGCTCCCCAACACCTTGTCATCCTGTTTTTCTAGAATAGATTCTGCATGTGTAATATTTGATTCGGTCTTTTCAATAGCCGAATTAACATTGTTATCGGAATCACCATCTTTTTTGATAATTCTATCCACACCTAATGCTTTCTCTTTTTGACATAATCTAGCTTGAATTGCAGCAGAATTAATAGGCTTTCCCTCTTATATCAATTCATGTAGAACAAAATTGCATTCATCCCAAAAAGACGTAAGATTTTTCTTAATGACTCAATCTGGATAGAATTGCCCCCCGACAGTTTTAGACTCTTTTGGTAACGAGATGTAACCAAAATTATATAATTTTGCATGGGAAACATTGTATGCTACGATACTAGGTGAAGACACATGTGATCCTATAGAATTATCACTTATTCGGCTATTAGCATGAAGGTGCGAAGCCGAATTATGAATACTCATAGTTGCATATGGTGCCAAACAATTAGTAGCATGAGGTGTAGCATATGATGATTGAGGGTAATTGGACAGATAAGTAGTAGTAGCATGGCCAATTTCCGTATCCACCGGCATGTTTTGATTAACATATTGCAAGCTAGTTGCCGATGAATAAAAAGGTGAAGCAGTTTATTGCATACTATCAGAAGTTCCTATGTGAAGTGTTTCAACTTGATTAACAGAACTCATCATGTTGTTCATCGGCATATGGATTTGTGGGGCTGCCGATGCATGGAAGTTCTTATACATATGTTCCATGTTGCTAAAATTATATGAGGTAGAAGCATGGAGATTTTGTTGCATCGGCTCTTGCACATAATTAGATGCATGATTGATAAAGCTAGGGCTAGCCGACACATTATGCATTATTTGCATCCACATAAGTGAATTGGGTATTCATGTTACCTTTGTAGATTGCAAACCCTAGATGACAATCTCTTCGTAGCAAGAACAGGCTGGAGACCGTTCAATGCTTCGTCCCCAGCGGAGTCGCCAAAAAGTGTGTTCGCACACGAACACGTCACCGTGTACCCTCGACGCCGGGGGTGATGCACCACAGCTCACGTCGAAGGAGACCCGCCGGAAGCGCGATACGCAGGACAATCCGGTGGGCGCTTTTGATGACCCAAAACCCCACACGCCCGGGAGGGACCCTGTCAGGGCGCGCGGCGGCTATGGGCTGCCCTAGGTCGACCTGATCGCCCCTAGGGCCTCGAGGTTCGCCGCCCTGCAACAAGAAGAACAGACGAAGAACAAGGAAGAAGAAGAACTCGGGAGAGAGATAAAAGTAAAGATAAAAAGTGGTATATGATTTGATCGATTGTGTGTTGTTCAATCGGCCGTCACCCCTTACATATATATGAGGCGGCTGGACTTCCCGTACAAGAAAAGGACTCAAATCACGTCGAAAACATCAAGACATAACCTAACTCGGACTACGAGGGCCGGAACTTCCGGGCTAAAATTACATCAAGTAGCCCTCTTGCACAGCTCCTGGAGGTTGCATATGGCTTCGGATCGTCATGATCCCAAAAGCAAAGTTGTAGATCTTGCAATGCAAAAAAATTCCTTAGTTGATCACTTTTTCATCCAAGGTCATCTTCATGTTTAAATCGGCCCCGCAAATCTGCAAAAAATGTTAAAATTCCAGTTTCAGGGCGCACCGCGTGCAAACTTTCGGTTTATCCCGGAACCTCCCCGAAAGTTTTGCCCGGAACTTCCGGGGCAGACTTATGCAGCACACCGTTTTGGCTCTAACTTTTGCATACGAGCTCCGATTTAAAAGTTTCTTATATCAAAATAGATTGTTTCGACGAGGCGAAGACAATCCGTGTAGAAATGTTTCCCATATAAGGCCATCTTGGGGGCATAATCAGCCGAATAGTGTTCTGAATGCAAAATCTCGGTACTTCAAACACAACTTCGGCCTTAGAGATTAGATCGGACGACTACGGCCCCAATATCAAAGTTTCTCCTTTTGACGATACAGAATTTTCTCACTTTGAGCATTTTTCCATCTAAAGCCTTAATTACGTTTTTGACCATGTCAAAATCTAGTGTCAACTATGTTCTGAAATTCTTTGTGGAAATCATGGGCAAGCGGAATCAGAAAGCGTGGAGATGGAGCAAGAAGATCAATTTCGTTCTCATATGATTGTCATCATCTCAAACATAGAGGTGGGGAGGATTGCACTGCCACCATGAGGGGCACGACGCCTCACACATTTTTATTCGCCTAAAGTACGTGGGCAGGTCGCTGAAGGAGGAGAAAAGCTAGAGTGCCGTGCACAAGCGAGCAGTTTGGCACCGATGGTCCGGCGGTCTGCCTCGGTTGTTCCACATTCAAGTTGTGGTTTTTGGCACGTCCCCATGACACTCCCCTGCACTACGTGCTGACTGGCTGCAGCCTGCGCCTCGGCGACGAGCAGATAACAGCAGCTACACGTAACTGTAAACCATATCTCGACTACGATCTTCCCTTAAACATCATCCATGGTACTTCTCGCTTCGGATTTATTTATTTATTTATTCACTATATGCTCACGCTTGAAAGATGATGCTGAGTCCAAGTCCAACATAGGCAAGACGTTTTGTTGGCAGCAGTGCAGCAATCTCCTTCCAGTATGAGACCCTGAAGAAGATGAACAAACCGATGAGATCTCTAAGCTGCCCGTCCTGCCACCTGTATCATGCTGCTACTTATTTTTATTCACATGATGTTTTATTTGTATTCCTGCCAACTCTCTTTGGTCAGCCTATAACTTCATTGAGGTATTTTGGATTTCTGAACTATACTGAGAATGCATTATATCCAATTTACTTATTACAACTGTTTATATAATTTGACTCTTAGTAAACTTCACAGGCCAAACAATGCAAAATCGACATTAGCATAGAGAAGTTGTGTTTCTTCAGGACACCAAATGGGGGCGTCACTTCGATAGGAACCTGGAGCCTGTTGTTGATCAATATTTTCATCGTCGATCTCAGTGGCCGTAAAGCAACAGAGAGAGATGGAAGGAGAATTTTAAATGAAGTCAGAATTTCCATTTCTTTTTCTCTCCTTCTATGGGATATAGTAGATGATATTTTCCATTTTTGTTCAGGTTTCGGAGATATGTATTCAGAAAAAAATATGTATAGTCTCATATATTAAATAAGCAAAAAGAGATGTAGACGTTATTGACAATGAGATTGGCTTTTTAGCTCCCGGGGGTCGGGACACCCTCTTATCTTGACCGTTCTCTATGGTTGTCTTGCCTCGTGATCTGAAGCCCCGGTCTGCCATGGCACTGTGATTTGCAGTGCTGCGATTCCTTGTGTTTGCCAACTGACGTGCACGGGGCAGGGCCACTGTATGCATGCACATGGACCCATCCCATCAGTGTCATCTCCCGTGATGTGTGAAGCTTGTTCTCACGTGACAAGCAGTCTTAAGAGACGAAGAAAAGAGAGGAGAGAGAGCATTTCTTTTTCCACTGCCACAATCAGTCTCTTTCACGTTGTGAGACGGCGTTTTAATTAGAGAGGTTCTATGAGAGAGAAGGGAGAGAGGTATTCTGTCAGAGATACAAGAAAGGAAAAAGGTGCTGTACATTTTAGTTATCTGTGCCGTTGTTTTATCATCTACTAGCAGCTAGTAGAACAGGATCCTACATCGGGCCTGTCAACGCTACAGTGAGCTGCAACCTTTGTCAGAAACCACTGTGGAAACAGGTGCCTACAGCTACTGCATTAGAAGAATTAAATAAGCTGACAAAGCTGCAAATGGTCTCGTACTAGTCAGGCCCAACACGAATCTCAGCTCGACTGGGCGGCCAGATAAGAGGGTGCCGGGACTCCCGGGAGACACCACATCTTTCCGTATTGACAATACAAATATTTTGTAGCTAGGACAAGAAGTCGCCCAAACATATATGTTAGTGGAGCAAAAAAAAAGAACAGGCCTAATATGTAGTTGCAATTTTTTTACTTTGGTTGACTTACTCAATATTTATCTCATATGTAGTTCTGCAACCATAAATTTTGCAGTTTGTCCTTCAAAGCAGTATCAAACCTGGGTGATTGTATCAGGTAGTTATTTTTCATGTATACCTTATGTAATGTGTCTTCTCCCATTCTTATTACATGTCCTTTTATGATATCATAGATAGTGGATATATCATGAGACTGGGAGGTCTCAAAATTATTGATTGATTGCTAACTGTTCGATTACATGATATTTTGTTGCTATTAGTTGCGCTTGATCCGTATTTGACTAGATCGTCTAACATTTAGGAAACTGGAAGTTCATTACAGTAGTTTGATCTAAATAGTTTGGATGTTCCAGCAAGCATCCACAACTCTAAAGATCTATTGAACACATTCATTATAGCTAGCTTTGCATTCTAGGTCCGCATCAAGCATTACGCTGAACTACCAACAAACAATATTTTTTCTGAATATGTTAACTGAATGTTCAGTTTCAGTGTTCATCTGTATATGTACTATTTTATATTTTCTTGAAATACGAGGAGGTACTATGCAAACAAACTATCATTTTCTGCATATGTTCATTGAATATTCAGCTATATATGCATTCTTTTATGTCGTATTAGTACAAAAATTGTAGTTTTCAGATCTTTCTAAAGTTTCTATCTGTTTGGAGAGTATTTTAGTACAGCAGTGAGTTATGATGAAACTGTTATGGGCGGCCTTTCTCTGATATATTTACATATGACACCTTAGATTTTAGGAAAAGCATCTCAAAAGTTAGTTGCTCTACACATACGAGGTTTCACAAAACTACAAAATCCTTATGAAGATAGCCTATGTGGCCCTTTGTACGTTGTCACTTAAGCATACTACTGTATTTGGTGGCCATCTGGTTTGTGTCTGTGCTATTGCGATGGATTTTGTGGCTAAAAGTAAGTAGAAATTATTTTATTAGGGACCAAAAATAGGTCATAATAAAAACTAATAGCGAAATATGCATCAAAGTATAAACAATTTTTTAGGTCCTTTCAAGTTTATGTTTTTCATCTACATTCCATTTCCATACATTCATCAATAATAATTATTATGGCATTTATTTACAAAATAAAATGTTAATATATATTTTTCTGGAGAACGAATGGTATGCATTTTGTTCCTATCACTACTAGGGAAAACCCTATACACAGAATCTTAGCAGCAGCGCGTCTCAAAAAGGAGCGCTGCTGCTAATTAGCAGTAGCGCGGGTGTGGAAAACCCGCTACTGACAAGTGTTTAGCAGTAGCGCGGTCTGTGTAACCCGCGCTGCTACAAATATAGACCGACAGTGCCCCCCCCCCCAACTCCATTTAGCAGCAGCGCGGTTCCGTTAGGCGCGCTACTGCTAAAGCAGTAGTAGTAGCGCGGCTTTTCTGAGGTCGCTGCTGCTAATTTTCAAATTGGACACACTTTTTATCCCACTTAGCAGTAGCGCTTCTGCCGAAAGCGCGCTCCTGCTACTTTCTTATCAGCAGCGCGTTTTACGTCCCGCGCTACTGCTAATCCGCACCAACCCACCACCTTTTTCCCCACCGTCCCCCCTCCCCATCCTCTCTTCCCTTTCCCCTACCTCCCACTCTCACTCTTCTTCTTCCTCAATACTTCTCCCACATTACTCTCCCTCTTATATCTACCTTTCTCTCTCTTCATTACTCCTTTCTCTTTTTCCTTCCCCTCCACTAGTTGAAGTTGACTCCTCCCAAATTAGGTAGCTAGGTAGATGTAGGATTTAGTAATTGACCTATTTGCCCCCTAACTATATCTATCCTTGTCAAGAAGAGCTTTGTGCATGTTTGATCTCCCGACAACATCATGTCCACCGTGTGCTCGATCTCGAGATAGAGGTGATGAAAATTTCATGCTTTTGCAAAATGGAAATATGTTTATGTGTGTGTGATATGTTTGTGGAAATTGTGTGTGTGGCATGAGTTGACGCCAAATTGTGCTTTTGAGTTGCCTATGTTTTGCCGAAATGTCGATTTATTTCCATTTCGGTGAATTCCGGGCAAACTCTAGATCCATATATGTCCTATTTTCAGGGAAGGTCATGTCGAATTTTTGTATGACTTTGATGCATGCACGCATTTTTATAATCAATTTGTTTTATTATTACCGTGCAGATGTTCATGATGGTGAGTGGAACGATGGTGAACAGGTGGTTGCGGTCGGCGGTGCAGGACATGACAGAAAATAACCTGACATAGGTTTTATGTCCGTGTCGAAAATGCAAAGGAATAGTTTGGCTCGACCCCTATGACGATGGTCGTGTCGAAGTGCACCTGCTCATGACAGGTTTCATGGATGGCTATACTCGGTGGATAACTGAAGATGAGGATGACGATGTTGAGGATGCCGACGGGGCAGGCAATGATGACACGGGGCAAGACGAAGAGATGATCGACAATGGCGGCGGGGAAGAGGCCGGACATGGCGGCAGAGAAGGGGCCGGACATGGCGCAGGAGAAGGGGCTGTACATGGTGGCGGAGAGAACGACATGGACTCCACGCAACAGAGTTCGTCGGTACTAAGTTCAATCGTGCGGGACCCTCATGTTTAAGCATTGCTTCGTGAGGAGACGAGTACTGAGAGAGCTGCTTCTAGAGTGGAGGCTAAGCTGGAGCAACTGGTGGTAGACTCGAACACTCCATTGTATGGTGGTTGCAATCCTGAGGTGACCCGCTTGAGTTTCACGCTCCAACTCCTGAAGACGAAGGCTAAAAACAAATGGACCGACACTAGCCTCGATGAGCATCTCAAGTACCTAAAGGATGTTCTTCCCATCGGTAATCTATGTCCTACTAGTGTTGATGAGGCCAAGAAGATCGTGTGCCCTCTTGGTCTGCCACACGTTAGATAGCGTGCATGCATCAACGATTGCATAATTTATCGGAAGGAGCACGCGGAAGGAACAAGTTGTCCGGTGTGCAATGCTTCTCGATACAAGAAGGCCGGGAAGAAATGTCCCCAGAAAGTTGTATGGTACTTACCGATCACTCCCCGTCTCTAGAGTTATTTTGTAGATCCTAAGGAAGCAAAGCTAATGCGCTGGCACGCGGAGAGGAAGAAGCCCGACGATGGAGATGATCCAAAGCTGAGACACGTGAAGGATGGAAGCCAGTGGAGAGCGTTGAACAGCTTCTATCGGTCTTTTGAATGTGATGCAAGGAACATCGTGCTCGGCGCGTGTACCGATGGCATGAAACCGTTTGGCAACCAGAACACCAACCATAGCACATGGCTCGTGTTTGTATGGATGTACAACCTCCCACCTGGTTGTGCATGAAATCAAAGTACATTCACATGAGCATGCTTATTCAAGGGCCGAAACAACCAGGAAATAATATTAATTTGTATCTAGGGCTACTTCAAGAGGAGTTAGACACGTTATGGAAAACACCGGCCAAGACATGGGACGCCAGCAAAGGCGAGTATTTCAACATGCGAGTCGCGCTGATCACGACAGTGCAGGACTATCTCAGTTACGGATATGTGGCAGGCCAGGTGTGCCATGGATATTGCGGATGCACGCGGTGCATGGATGATACGACGTCTCAGCAGCTAACGTCAAGGAAAGATGGCAGGTCTGGGAAAATCATGTACATGGGGCATCGAAGATGGCTTGAACAGGACGACCCATGGAGAAACCGTGGAGATCTATTTAATGGTCACGCTTAGCATCGAGGACCTCCACGTAAGCGGAGCAGTGCCGAAATCGATGAGTTGTTGAAAAACTGGAAGGAGTGCCCCGCGCCGGGAGAGACGATGAGAAAGGCGCCGGAGCCGCTGCTGAAGGTATGGAAGACGAGGTCTGTGTTCTGGGACTTGGAGTACTGGCACAAACTTGATACACCTCATTGCCTTGATCAAATGCATATCTGTAAGAATGTCCTTGAGAGCTTGCTCGCAACACTGATGAACATGCCGGATAAGACCAAGGATGGGTCGAAGGCAAGAAAAGACTTGCAAGATTTGAAAATTAGGGAATATCTGCACATGTCGCCCCGTAAAATGTCAGACGAGACAGAGCGGAGATAGAGGCACGGGAGAAGAAGGGCAAGAAAATAAAGAAAGAGGATTATTGCCCCCCTTCTTGCTTCACCTTAAGTCAGGCTGAGATCAATGCCTTCTTTAAGTGCCTTACCGGAGTCAAAGTTAGTTCCGGTTACAATGGCAAAATAAGCAGATATCTAGACACGGACAAGAAAAGGTTCAGCGGGATGAAGTCTCATGACTGTCATGTGATGATGACACAGATACTACCTGTTGCCCTTAGAGGGATAATGGATAAGCACATCCATGGCACGCTTATTGGTCTCTGCAACTTTTTCGACGTCATCTCTCGAAAGTCGATCAGTGTGAAGCAGCTCCGAAGGCTACTGGAAGAGATTGTTGTGATACTGAATGAGCTTGAGATGTACTTCCCGCTCACGTTCTTTGACGTGATGGTGCATCCGTGTGTCCATATTGTAGATGACATAATAGACCTGGGGCCGTCATTCATGCACAACATGATGCCGTTTGAGAGGATGAATGGGATCAACAAAGGATTCATTCGTAACATGTCCCGTACGGATGGAAGCATCGTCCAGGGCTATTTGACACAATAGTGCATCTCTTTCTGTGAGAATTTTCTATATGGCGCAGACCAGCCGCCTGGTGTTAGTGTTGGTTTGCCCGTTAACAAGCACGATGGGAGTCTCGAAGGAGATGGTCACTGCAACGATCGTAGGGAACTGCATGTGGCATACTCTGATCGACGCAGCGACTTTGACAGAGCAAACTTGGTAGTGCTACAACACCTAGACGAGGTAGATCCTTTCGTGGCACTGCACAAAGAAATAATCGCAAAGAAGTATCCTGACCGGGGGAGTATGCAGGACGAACGCCGAAGTTACTAGAGAGCACAACTCCACTTTCCTGCATTGGTTCAAAGAGCATATTATTGCTAATCCCCCGGAGGAGGGCTCTAAGGACGGATTGCTCATATACGCCTTAGCACATGGCCCCTCGCCCAACCTCGTAACCTATCAGGCGTATGATATCAACGGATACATGTTCTACATGGAGGCCAAAGATATGGACAGTGATGATCAGAACTCAGGGGTGACGATGGAATGCATGACCGGCAGCGACAACGGCGCAACTGAATGATTTTATGGAAGGGTCGAGGAGATCTAGGAGCTTGACTACTCTGGACTGCACAATACGATGATCTTCCGTGTCAGATGGGCAAAGAATGTCGAAAGAGAAAACCGGATTTTCACTACCATGAGTATACCCGACGCCAAGAGCGCTACCGTGAACGCTATCGCAAAAAACGAGCCATGGGTAGACGCTAAGCACGTGACACAATGCTTCTTCATAACCGACCCATGCAATACCATTCGTGTTGTCGTGAGGAGAGGCAAAAGGAACATCATTGGAATGGATGGAGTCGCCAACGAGGAAGACTATGATCAGTACGGCAACCCAATGAGGGAAGATGACGAAGATGATGAAGTATACGTCAAAAGAAGAATCAATACTACATTACCTAAGAAAAATCATACTCCATGGAAAAGGCAAAGTCACAATGAGGGGCTCAATTATTCTTCGATGAACAAGAAGGGAAAGAAGCTGACTCAAAAACGAAAACGTCAGCGCTGAGGAACCATATGTTATCGGTCAAATGATGTATTATATATATATATAAATATATATATATATATACATATGTTCCTATTTTGTATACACACTTAGCCATTATTATGCATGGGTCCAATGATGTAATATATATGTTCCTATTTTGCATACATATTTAACCATCTAATGATGCAATATATATCTCCCTCCCTTCGTTCACTGCTCTCGGGAAATAAAACTGGGAGAAAATAAAGGAAAAGAAAAAGGGAAACTGGCAGTAGTAGTAGCGTATTTCATACAAACCGCTTCAGCTACTGAAGGTAGTAGTAGCGCATTTCGTATAAACCGCTATAACTACTGAAGGTAGTAGCAGCGTGTTTTGTCCAAACGCGTTGCTGCTACGTCCACTTAACCCAAAATTCTCACTATTTCTGCTTCATCCCGCCTTTTCCCCCCAAATCCCCACTCTCTCTTCCCCCGTCGCTCACCCCCGACCCTGGCGCTCGCCCCCGACTTGGCCCTCGCCCCCGACCCCGACCCCGACGATCGCCCCCGACCTCTACCTCGCCCCCGACCCCGGCGCCGGGGCTCGCCCCCGGCCCAGGCGCTCGCCCCTGACCCCGGCGTGCTCGCCCCCGACCCGTCGGCCCTCGCCTCCCTCCTCTGCTTCCTCCCCTCCCAACCTTGTCTGTCGTCGGGCCTGCCTCCTCGCGCCTGCACCCTCTGTAACCCCCCTCTCTCTCTCTGCTAGGGTTCTACGGTTAATTTACTTAGGTTTTAGTTAGGGCAGTATGTTAATTAGGTTATCTATTTAGTTATGAATTTAGCTAGGTTTCAAAATTAGCTGAATTTATATGCAAATTTGAACTGGACATGTGATATGTGGATATGTCATGTTTTGGACATGTCATATTTGGAAAATGATCCGAGTGGCCTATGTTACGCCGGAATGTTGATTCATTTCCGTTCCGGTGAATTTCAGGCGCTCGATATGTCCATTTTTTAGCAAAGGTCATGCCGAAATTTCCCATGAATAAAGGCATGATTTGTGCTACATAGTTGGCATATCGAGTGTTGGCACATAGATTTCTTTTATGTCATTTCTCATTTATTCATACTTTTAGAAATAAATGAGGACATTTAATCATAGGAAACATGTCGAACAACGAAGAAACTGGGCCTTCTGACCAAGATGCAGACGAGATGGATTATGAGGGTGAACAAGAGTACCTCGACTATTTGACTGCTAAGCAAGGTTTGCAGATCGGCCTCGATGATGGTACTGACGCCGACATCGACACCAACGGCGCCGGCACTGATGGTGGCGCCGAGACCTGTGGGGAAGGTACCGGCGGGGATGATACCGGCGGGGAAGGTACCGGCCCCGATGCCGCTACCGAAAAGAGGAAGCATAAGAAGCAGAGGATACGAAAACCTAACAAACTAGGGATTGGACGACTTGTGATCACAAAGATGGCACCTGGCAAGTTTGAGCCGTTAGAGCCGGATGAACCTCGCAAGAGCTATGGGAACCAAGTAGCATGCATCCTACAGGAATGCGCGAGCATCAATGACGATGACTTAAGGAGTAAAGAACATTTGACGCAGTTGCTCCTAACAAAGTTGCATAAGAGATTCAAGTTCCCCGACCAGGATGATAACATAGAACAACCGCGGGATGATCCAAAGATGAAAAAGATTAACAATCACGCCATGGGAATGTTCAACAATGATTTGGCCTCCTGGAGAGGGAGGGTGAAATGAGCTATTGAGGCTAATGAACCCCTGTCCAAGATTCTGGAGGAAAATCCGACACTTACGAAAGAGGAGTTCAAAAAGTTCAAGGACACTTGCGCTACCGAGGCAGCCAAGGCTAAGGCTGCGAAATTCAAGAGCCTTCAGCAAAGGAACACGGGGAAGCATCGCCTCGAAAGCCGTGGCTACCTCGATAAAAGGCCCATATGGGATAAGGAGGACACGGAATGTGAAGCCGCGGGTCTCCCAGACCCCTTCGCGAAGTTCACCAACCCCTTGGAGCGTGACTTCATCTGGGCCTGCTACAAGTGGGAGAAGCAGAAAAAGATTTTTTACACAGACAAGATCACGAGGAAATTGAGTAGACTACTGGAGAAGCAACACCAGCTTGCAGCCGAAAGCCCTACTTCTCCGATGAGGCCCAAGTGGGACAACCCTCTCAACCGGGCCTTGAACAAACTTAAGGGACTCCCTTTGGGCCAGCGGCCGCAATATGGTCGTGTGCACGGCGCTGGAGACAGCGCCACATGGAAGGTATTTTACAAAGAGGGCCCGGAGGCCAAGAAGCAGAAAAAGAAGTTTAGTCAGGCGGACATCGACGCGAAGGTGAAGCTTGCGGTCGAGTAAAAAGCAGCTGAGGACGCGGAAAAAACAGCCGAGGAGAAAAATGAGTTGCTAGAGTAGGCAGTCAGTGCAGTTGTAACTACCTGCAGAAATGATTTTGCTGCTAAGTTGGTTCCAGCTATCATCAACTAGACGAAGGAAAATCTAGACAAGACGGTACATGATTTCCCGATGCCCAGTTTCGTCGGGAGCAACTCCGTGAACAACAACACCATCACACCCATCACTTGCTCACGCAACCGGGCCTCCTCTCGCAGCCGCTCCCGCTCATAGCAGCCCGTCTTCAGTCTCAGGCGCGCTAGGTGGGCATTCGCCTTTGGCTGAGCTCGACGTCGTCAGGTTAATTACATGTCGCACCAACATATATATATATATATATATATATATATATATATATATATATATATATATATATATATATATAATATTCCATTTTTGTTGCATTTCGGTTGTTTTACGCCACAAACATATGTGTTTGTAGGCGAAAGAAACCCCGTGCACCATACTCTACTTGATCAAAGGACAGAAGGTGGACGTGGGAAAGGGGATGATAATGGACCTCTCGCAACCCACGTTCCAGAACAGCCGATCCCCGCTGGGCACTTCAGGGTTAGCTTGACCAATGTGAAATCGGGGCACGAGGATTTGCCTCCTCCAGTACAGCATGTGGGACCGGACGACGAGACCCCGCCGCGGATTGGAAGCTGCAAGGGTTGGGTGCTGCTATGGCCGAAGAATCTTATTTGTCTGGAGCCGACCGAGAGCACACCAATAACCACACATCAACAAGCATGTGCGGAGACCACCACCCCGCCTATGCAATTACCAGCTCCTATAGTGCCGGGTGAGAGCGGCGGACGACATGATGAAGGGGGTGCAATAGTACTGGCTGATGTAATTTCTCGTGTAGAACAAAGAATGCATGATGAGATGGAGGTCGACCCTATGGATTTCCTCAATACAAACGCGTATGACTGTGACATAGATATGATGAGTCAACCATATGACGAATCGGGCTAACAACTTGCTAATGGGGAAATGGATGATATGCCCGGGCAGGGTCATAGCAGGGATTGCAAAAAGTCTCTCTTCATGAAATCCTCACATGACACACCTGAAGATGCTGCCTCAAAACAGGCTCAACTAGCCGGGCGCGAGGGTCATACAGTACTTAGCCCGGGAACACTGGGGCAGGGGTTAAGGAAGGGTCTGGAAGGTGTGCCCAAGAAAAAGGAGAGGAAGAGATCGGGGAAGATAACTGCCTCCAAACAAGCCAGAGCACATAGTAGCCAGATGATGCATTCTGAAGAGCGTGTACCCGTGAAAGGTGTGGTCATGTTCCATCTCATGGGCGAGCCGATGCTACCGCTGAAACAGCTGGAGGCACTATCAGGGGATCTCAGAAGAATGCACGACCATGTGCTGTCGACTAAGAAAAGCCTACTAGCCTCAAAGGATCCAGCATATTCGACATACGCGGCTCATGTTCCTGAGGGGAAGTGCTACATTGAGACACGGCCCGCGGAGGTGTTCTTCCTATGGTTTGACCATATCTTTGAGATGTTTCTAGCAAGGCGGCTTGATTTTACAATCGTCCGCCTATTTGTGCTACATATGAGCTCCGTCATGAAGAGTGAAGAAGTCTCGCAAATCTGTGTGGCGGATCCATACTACATGCATGAGTCTTTCTTGAGTCTCGGCGACTTTGAGCGTGAAACTGCTAGGGAGTACCTCCAAAACTTCATGGTACAAAATAAGGACCGGGAAATTGTCCTCGTGCCTTATCATCCAAAGTAAGTCAGTTCCGGACAACCCTTTCGTACATTTCAATCATTCCTTCTCTCTCATATGGGGAATAATTTGAGGTGTCTTTTCCCCGCAGCAACGGGCGCGCCGTCCTTATCGTTCTTTACCCGCAAGTCTCCCACGCCGTGTATTTTGACCCTTCCAGAGACTACGAGATAAAAGACTACACCCACATAATGAATATTCTAGATGATGCTCTCCAAGGCTTCAGCTTTAGAGGTGGCCACGTGCAGATCAGGAAACAAAGGAACAAGAAGATGGGTTTCACGCATAAAACTAACTTCTCGTGCATCCATGTCCAAAACTAAGCAAGAAGGATGGATTCTACATCGTCCATCTCATGATTCAGTTCAACACGGATCACCAAAAGCTTCGCATGAGAAGTATAAAATGATGATCATATCCACAAGTGGCTAGAATCTCATGGAGAAGTGGATTATAAACTTAGAGATGACTTCTTTCGCATCCAAAGCGACATTGCGACAATCATCATGAAAGAAGTCGTCGATGAGAAGGGGATGTTCCACCACGGCCCTATATCGCGAGCTGACGTCCGAACTTGCATGGGCATGCAATGTCTAGACCTCACGCCATTCAAGAAGCTAGGGTTCATCCTCGATGATATGGAAGGATGGAACTTCTAGTGATTTATGATGTCGATGATGATGATATGTGTCGGTTGCTATGTCGAGTTGCTAACCTTTTCTTTTTCGGTGTTGCTCTAGTATATTTTGTTGCATATATATGATTGTACATCCTCTTCATGAACATGCATCTCTAACAGGTACGTAGTTTCTTGATGGCGAGATGGAATTGCTATGTCGTGTACAAAGGGAAGGTTCCGGGGCTGTACAACGAGTGGCATGAGTGTCAGGCGCAAGTGAATGGGTTCACGGGCGCCAGCCATAAAGGCTTCAAAAGCAGACGAGAAGGAGAAGCTAGTTACTTGAGGTTCACTCTAGTGCGAGATAGGACTCGTAACCGCCACCTCATGTACTGCATAGTTCCGCTCTCACTCATAGTCATGGCTCTTCTTGCGTATACCTTTGTTTAGATGGATGACGTTTGTTGCAGTTGCAAGTATTCGAGACTTGCATGTATCGCTATTTTCGAGATGATGACAAGATACCACTGTGTTGGATGATGATTATGATGAGACTATTTGTATGTATATGCTATGATTACATTTGTGGTCTCGCAGCCATTTGTATGTGTATCATGATGACATTTCTATGTGCTAAAGATTCTTCTATAAAGCCTGTTCAAATACAAAACAAATATGCCGAAAAAAACAAAAACTACTTAAATTAGTAGTAGCGAGTGTATAAAAGTTAGCAGCAGCACCGCGATAGCAGTAGCGCGTCCAGGCAAAGCGCGCTATAGCTACTAGCAGTAGCGAGCTTCCACTAACCGTGCTGCTGCTACACTTGTGTAGCAGTAGCGCCGGTGAGCACGCGCTACTGCTATGTGTTAGCTGTAGCGCCTTATTAGTAGCGCCACTCCCCGCGCTACTAATACACCTAAAACCCGCGCTACTGCTAGCCTTTTCCCTAGTAGTGTATATATTCTAATATAAAATGGACATACATCCATGTTATTGAAGGTTTCAGAAAATAAATTGTATATCCATTCTATTTGTATACTTTGGAGATTAAATGACCTTTGTTCCGATCTCACTCTACCAGTCAGATTATATGTAATCCGGTATAACATTTCAATAATTCCGTATAAAGTGGCATGTGAACTAGATGAGCCACTTTAGCGATGTAGTTCTCACGTGGCATTTTCCATAAATCAATTGTGTGCAGCCCATATGCCACTTTTGTGTTATAAGTGGCCAAACATTTTTGTTGCATTGGGTGAAATAGATGACCCCCCCCTAAATATATCGTTTTGTGCAAAAACATCCAAGTGTGATTCTATATTGTAATTATCTCAACAAATTTGATTTTTTATTTAACTCTACATATTCATTTGTATGTCAATAAGAGTGCTCTTTTCGTGCATCATATGAAATTTAATAAATATCGAAGGTACATAACCTCATGTGCACTTTTTTGTAAAATTACTTAATTGCTCAAAATTATGTTTTAAAGTTTGTTAAATTATTTCATTTAGGTCTGATATTTTTAATTAGAAAAACACATTATTAATTAATATTATTATTTTCTAATAGTTACTAATATTCTTTTACAAAAATAATAGTTACCAAATACTAAATCAATACATTCAAAATTTATTTGTACAAACAACTTGAATCATAATATAATTATTAGTAGAAGGTTCAGATATTGCCTGCTCACTCTAGCTGTGGTTACCTACTGGATTGGCTACTTCCATGGCCTGGAGCTACTAAGAAGACAAAAACAATCCGAGACAAGGAAAGCGAAGGATTGACATGGTGGGATCCATGAAACCATTGTCATTTTGAACATAGTGGTGTGGACTATGTTTTTCCAATAAGTTATCTGGACGATGTTTTTATTTAGAATGTGTTCACAATTTTGTTGCAAACCTTTCTTGAGAAAAATCGTGAGCCAACATTTATCCAACCTAAATCAAGTGTCTTAACTTAGCTAAATCAAATGGTCATGCCAAAAAAACCTAGCAAGACAGTTTTGAGGTATATACACATACTATATATATGCACACGAACTTCACATGCTGATATCAATCTTGCACAGTGTTAGCAAATTTACATCTGGCTCATTTGAAACAATTCAAACTATTAAATATATGTCTAAAGAATAAAATAAAATAATGCAACATGATAACCATGCAATAAAAATGATAAAATATAGTTTATACAAAACGCGAGGTCATTAAAAAATGTCAGTACGACATGCATAATTAGTATGTAAATGGTAAATGGATAACATACATATTTAAATATCAACAAAAAAACATACTAAGTCAAAACTATCGTGTCATGAGTCTTTATTTGTAAATATCATCACCTTTGGTTCCAACTTTTAATTACACAAATCAAATAATAATTTCTAATTATTGAACTTCATAAAATTCTAGCCCGCGCATCGAGCGGGCCACTTTGCTAGTATGTATAAAAACAGGATGACATGGCATATTCACAACTATTTGTGTAAACTAAGCAGAAGTAATTTAATCAAATTACAAGCAATACAAGTGATACAACATATGCAACATGCAAGACAATATCACACTACCAAGCTAGAGAAAGCACCTGGGATGCCGGTTTCACCTGAAGACCGCCATCAGTCCCTTCCTTATTTTTTTCCTTCCTTTTTCTTAATTGCATTGCCTTGTCAAGTCAAACACACAAGAAAAATGAATAAAAACTTGCTTTTCAGAACTCATTGATGCAGGATGTTGACGAGCACTACTTTAATGTAAGGCAACAGCATGATAGGATGATTGAATGTGTAAGAAAAAAGGACAACATTGCATATTCACAGCTATGATGTGTAAACTAAGCAGAAGTCATTTCAACAAATTAGAAGCAATGAAAGCTAGACACCATATGAAAGATGCAATGAATATCACTCTACCAAGTTAAAACTGTCTCGTCATAAGTGCCATTTCAACAAATTAGAAGTAGTACAAACTAGAAAAGAATGTGAGATGTAACCTATATCACACTCCCAAGTCAATCGTGCCTTATGATATGTGATTGTTGCAGGTTACACAATAGTAGTTATTTGATGTAAGAAAAAGGTGTGATAGACAGATATTGTATGTTTTAGAAACAAGAACACGTGTTTGATTCACTAGTATAATGTGTAAAGTAAGTAGATGGAATTCAACAAAACTAGAAGCAATACAAGCTAGACATCATACATAACATGCAACCACATGTAATAGTGCCAGGTTATAGGGAGCACCTGTGATAGTGCACTAGGGGAGACGTGCTCATCATCAACACAGCTATGTTGAGTGTCTATGCATGTGTTGTCTTCAGAATCTTCTTGGAGGGTGGCGGAGTAGAATCTTTAGAGGCCCTCTGTTTGAAAGGAGCACCTTTATCCACTGCCTTGCTAATTTCCTTCCGCTTTATTGATTTTGAATTGTGAAGTAAAACCGACAAGAAAAAGAAATAAAATTCACTCTTCAAAACTCATTCAAGCATGATACTAACAATCACTACTTTGATGTAAGGAAAATACATGATACCAGGATGGAATATGTACGAAAAGCAGGACAGCATGGCATATTCACGACTTTTTGTGTAAACTAAGCAGAGGCCATTTCAACAAATAAGAAGCAATGAAAGCTTGACACCACATGAAAGATGCAACCAATATGACTCTGCCAAGTTAAAAGTGTCCCATCATAAATGGCATTTCAACAAATTAGAAGCAGCGTATGCTATAGATCATATGAAAGATGCAACTAATATCGCACTGCATATACTAAAGGTGTCTCGTCATTTTGATTGATGAGGGATACAAAAAAAGAAGCACAAATGTACTATGTACTAAAAACAGGAAGGCATGTCACATTAACAGGTATAATGTATAAACTAAGCAAAATAGCACATGCAATTTAACCAGATTGGAAGAATTACAATCTAGACACCATATGCAACATGCTACGACATATCACGCTGCCAAGTTAGAGCAAGCACATGCGATGCTAGTGTAGTGGAAATGTGTTAATCAACTATAGAGCTAAGTTCACTATCTTCATCTAGCCATGTTGTTTCTTGAGAATCATGTGGGGAGGCTCACGCTGCATTCTTTAAATGGGGATCTTTTCTCACAGTAGTCCACTGGTGTGACTGCCTCACCATAAGTGATTAATGAGGGATACGCAAGAACATTAGTTTGATGTAAGAACATGGTTAATAGACAGATGTACTAGCATGTACCAGAAACAGGAACACATGTCATATTCAAAGTTATAATGTGTAAGGTAAGCAGATGAAATTTAACAAAGTTTGAAGCAATAAAAGCTAGACATCCGGTTGGAGTGTTGAGCATGATCATCTAGGACCTGAGAGCCTGTTGGGAGGCGGGCTGATTCGCCACCATCGTGGCTTTTTAGTTGGCTTCCAGGTGATGTTTGTCTGTGCTGGGCTTGTCACTGGCTATGCCTGTGCCTTGACTAGCTATTTGTCTTCTGGTGATCCCGAGATGGTGGTTCATGTAAAAAATATCTTTCCTTATCTTAAAAAAGACCGACTTCGGCCTTTCAAATACAAGCTAGACACCATATGCAACATGCACATATGACACCACGAAGTTAAAGCAAGCACATGGGATGGTGGTTCAGGGCGAGCGAGATCATCAACTTCAGAGCTACGTTTACCATCTCCAACTGCTGACACTGCACCCTTTATAGTGCTAAAATGTGTCTTGCCTAAGTCCAAAGCAAGCAGGAGCGACTTCTCTCTTTTCTTTTCTGCTTCTATGAAGGTAGAGTCTGAAATACCCTTGCATAAAAACACAATAGTAAGAGTATGGGTGAAGTGTGTTAGTGCACTACAAAAGTAGCAGATAGTAGGTGGCTGAAAAATAAATGATAGGAGACATATGATAGCTCTACAACATGGCATGACAAACAAAATTAGATTCTACTCCATATGATTTTGTAATATATGAGCACAAGGATGGCTAGGAAAATGCAGGTACTACTCCAGCACACCACCACATGTGGCCCTATCAAAATAATAGTCGACTAAAAATAAATAGGTCAGTCGATTTTTTTATGAACCATCTGATCTATAAGGAACAGGTAGATGGCCTACGTCTACCTCCCACCAGGTAGATGGCCTACGTCTTTCTCGAACTGCCAGCGACCATCGGCCCAGACCCCTGCCTCTACCGCCCCGCCCTCCCCTCGACCTCACACCATCGTCATGCTTGGCAGCGCCCCCGGCCATCCTTTTAATCCCGACAGACCTCCAAATCAGGCGCCAGCAGGTCTAGGCCCCACACACCCCTAAGATAAACACCGAGGCATTGCTTCCCCGGCGTAATAGGTGGACTAGCGCCTGTTACGCTGGGGAATCCTTCCTTAAATTGGTAATCAACTGACCAGGAGTTGAAATACAGGGGCGACAGACCTCTAGCTAAGGTGAAATAGTATATGAGGAGAAACATTGTGCATCACGAGTTACTAAGAACATCTAGTATGAACAAGAAGCGGTCAACTAATGTCTTCTATCGGATGAATACCGTGCAAGCAGACACGTAAGATTTGCACGAATAAGGGAAGAGGAGTACCATTTCCGGTAGCTAGTGCTGGGTCCTCCGGATGTCGCGGCGGTTTTCTTTGTTTTTCCTGGGAAACTAATGTTTTGGAGGAGGGTCGAGCCTTGGACGAACCCATGGCCAAATTGTTGACTATGTTGCGTTGTCCTTCTATCGGCGGAGGGGAAGCAGATCCGAGGCGCCCAAGGACGATGTAGCAGGAATAGCTCCAGTGTGGTGGACGGTGGCGAAGTTGGAGCGAGAGCGGTGAGGCGCAGGACGGCGTGGTTGAACTAGCTTGGGTATGGACAGCTCGGCCTCGGGTTCAACTACTAGTCGTGGAGGGCGTTGCGGTTGCGATAGAAGACGATGTCGGGGTATCGGCTCCGGCGTGATGGAGGAGGGCGGTGGTTGATGGGTGGGATGGGGTGGCGGACGGAGGATGCCGGGGTTTCGTAGCTGGTGGAGAGGTAGTTTTGGCGCCCACGGAGTAGGAATGGGGAATCAGACGGGGGGCCGGGGGGAGCTACGGGAGAACCATGTTTCGGTCTGGGACGCGCTTGTTATGGTTTTTTTGAACAGATGGGACGCGCTTGTTTGAATTTTGGGGAAGTATAAACTTTGCCCCCTCTTAAATTTTGGACCTACTATGGATCGGGGGAAGGATGGTAATCCCAGGTGTCCCTAATAGTGGGCGGGAGCGATTTCGGCCGCCCGCATGTGTGCTTAGGCAGGCATTGTGTATGAATGTTTTTCAGAATTTGTAGCTTGGCGTCTAGATGAAGCTACTAACCTACCCCGGTTTAGACCTTTGGACGTCGGGCCAGTAGGTTTCACGGGTCGGAGTTGGAAACATAATTTCCTTCTACGAAACAGTGGTCTCATGCGGTTTCGGGCGAGTAGAGGCCCTTTTGGCGCTTCTTGTGAAATTTTTAAATAGAAGCATTCACGTTTATAGTACTCCCTCCGTTTTTATTTACTCTTCATATTAGATTTGACTGAAGTCAAATTTCATAAAGTTTGACCAAGTTTATAAAAAATAGTATAAACATTTATGAAAACAAATCTATATGATTTTAAAGTACATTCAATAATAAATCTAATTTTATTGATTTGTTATTGCTTATGTTAATATTTTTTTATAAACTTGATCAAAGTTTATAAAGCTTGACTTTTACCAAAGCTAATACGCGGACTAAATAAAAACAGAGGGAGTACTCTGGGACTTTGAGGATTGACCTAAATAGACAATGTTAAATTTGACCATGTATGTTTCAAAATCTAATTAAATTATGCGTTTTTTTTTCAAATTTTGACACTTGAAAATCCAATAACTATGATTATTTTGGAATTGAGGAGGTAAATTTGAATCTTTTTTGTACACGACTATATATGCTATTATGTACAAAAGCAGAGCCATGATTGGTGCCCCCATAATTTAGGTATGATTTACAAATGCCATGATATCAAATTCAAATAATTGAATGGACTTTGTGTTGAATTCGAATTATTTAAACCACCTTAAGTTGAATTCAAATGTATGCTAGTTCATAGCTAGCTATTTATAATGTTCATTGTGTAGCTTTTTGTATGTATAATGTGCTTGACACAGACAACATGAACTGTACTCACGTTTATGCTAAAGCAATGCATTGTGTGGAGTTCAAAATACTAACTCTATGGATCAATTATGTCGAATAATAACATAGACATGCTCAAATTCGATAGTATATAGATGTCTGATGGATCAATGACCGTTGCTTACACGAATTGCAAATATCATGATCCCATCCTAATATTTGGATACAATTAATATTTTTAATCAATGTGTACATCAGTCTTTTACGTGTGGTTTCACTCTCCATAGGCCCCTCCTCACACACACACACTAACTTTCTCTCGCACATATACGCGCACACGGTGTATATCCATCAGTGGTCTCTCACACACTCTCTCCTGAGGTGTCTTTCTCGCAGACATGCTCTCGATATAACCCTCCCTCACTCTTGTAACCATTTATGACTGTTTTCACTAACCTTTATCACAAGCACTCTTCCTCTCACAAGGATACACACGCAATCCCCATCGACCCTTTCTATATATATAGACCTGCCTACATGTGTCGGGGAAACCGATCACCTATGGGTTCACAAGGATCCCTTCTACGTTCAGCGGGGGGTTAGTTGCACTAAGATTAGGTCGAGCAGCTAGCTCACAGGGGATATTTATCCAGGTTCGGGCTGCAAAGATGCGTAATGCCCTAGTCCTACTTTTTCTGGTTATATGTGTGTTCTTGTGCTTTTGAACTAGCTATGGTGCGTGCTTTGTCCAAAAGTCCCAATCCTCTCTCTATGCGCCTTGGGCCTCCTTTTATACGCAAAGGGGTTGCCACAGTGGCACACAGGAGCTGGCAAGCGAAAGTTGTATGAGCTTATCACCCGATCAACATAGGACAAGCGCATTTAATGTGTTGCCTACGTGTCCTCTCGCTTTATTGGGGATGGCAACAGAGGCCATCCCATCCTTCACCGCTCCTCCTCGCCTTTCCATGCGTCCAGGCCGACGATGCATGCAGTGCCACGCTGGCCAACCAGATGTTGTGTTGGCGAAATGGCAAGCTGTGACACCCCAAAATTTTAACCTTGTTTTATTAATTAAAATTTTGCCTAGAAACTACAACTTTTATTTTCTGTATTTTCTTCTGATTTCAGAACCACTCTTTTCTTTATTATTATGGAGTTTTACCCCAGTGAAATCTTTTCAATCATTGTTGGACTTATTTTTCCCTTTGAAATAAAACAATTCTTTTATCAGTGGGATTATTTGCATAATTATTTTCCCTGATGCCTTATTTCTATAAAAATGATTTTCCTAAGCTTCAAGGCCTCTTTTACACTTCAACCCTTTGATAAATTCTTTTAAAAATTCCACCAAAATTTAGAGAGGTCATGTGATGTTTATAAAACACTTTTATGCAAAAATATATTTCATTACTTGGATATTTTCAGTTCTACACCAAGTTTTCAAATCTGATCCAGAGGACAATTTTGCACTACAACCTATTTAAATATTTCCTTAAAACTTCTACCAAAATTTTGGGATGTCAACAGGAGTATATTAGTTAACTTTTTGCAGTAACCCAATGATGTCCTTTGAAAAATTTGAGTGTATCAACCTCATCTTCATTCTGGTCCAACATGATGGTTTGTACAGCAACCATATTCTTGCTTGCTCTTTGGCCCTTGATTCTTTCTCCTGCTTGTAGTGTACCTTGCCAAACCCTTAAGTCCAGGAGAGTGGACCCATTGGATGATTCTAAGTGCTTGCAGCCGTGCCCTCTTCTTTCTGTCAAAAACTGAGGTTTTGCAAAATTTGCACCAACAAGTTTCTTCTTTTGACAAACTAACCTCACCACCCTCTTGAGCATCCAAAGAGACTTCAGTCTGGAAGAATTGGCCACTCCAAGAAAAGCCTAGGTGCCTGTGACATTTTGTCAAACACCTGGAGTGCATGGGCAGAATTGGCATGAGTGTTTGTTTGCATTGTGAACATGGCCACCAGACCTAACCACCATGTCCATTTACCTTATGACTAACCCTAACCTAGCCCTGTTTCTTGCCAGCCTCACCCGCGACCTCTAGCATGCACTGGCATTTCGTCGAACACGTCACGGCCGTTCTCTGGGCGCGTCCAGAGCGTGTGTTTGGCACGCACATGCACCCGAGCGGCCGCGTCTCGCCCCGCACCCATTTCGGCCCTTGGCCAACAACAGCTAGCACGCCACGTATCCTCCTGCACCGCCATGCCACCCCGACCACCCCTGGCACCCCACAGCGCCACCGTCAGGACGGCCGTGGCGGCTAGCCGGCGGCCGCATGCAGGCCCCGGCCGTGTCGGCACTACCAGAGCCACTCCCGCTCGCCAGCTCGCCCTGGATCAGTGCTCCGCTCGTCCGCTAGCTCCTGTCGCCATCCTCAGCCCCGCCACGTCCCCCTGTTGCTACAAAACGTCGGTCCCCGGCGATCTTATCCCCACTGCCGCAGAACCGACCGCGTCGCATTATAAAAGGAAGCCCCGAGCTCATCAAGCCCTCAAGCAACTTCCCTCACTCCCTCACTGACCCTCCCGTAGTAGTTGAAAGACCAGAGGGATCGTCTTCTTCCTCTTCGGCAACTCCTGCCGCCGCCACTGCCCCAGCCACTCCGGCACCACCAGGGCGTCCCCCTCTCCACTCTCTCCACCAGAAGCTCTCTATTCCTCCCTGTGAGCCTGTCCCCCTGCTTGATTTTGATCGGGAGCCACCGTAGCCCCAAACCCACTTTGCTCCTGAATGCCTCCTCCGCCGCAAAGCTCACCGTCGGCGACTCCCTCCACCCCCGCCGACCCAACGACCACCGGGAGGACCGCCCTGGTCTTGCGGATCCATCACGACCCTCTGGAGCCTGCGGGGAGCAGCCATTCGCCGGCGTTGATCTCCGTCGCCTCGCCTCCGTTCGGGCAGAGGAAGAGGAGGGAGAGATGGACTGGTCAAACCTGACCAGTGGGCCCCCTGGACCCACTGTTAGTGACCCCGCCCCAGTCCACGTGGGTTAAGTGGAGACGTAAATCTCAAAGTACATCTTCCACGTGTACCGGTTCGAAACGTTTTCTTTTCTTTTTCTGTTTTATTTAAAAAACAAGGGATTTGACTAAACTTTGACTGGCTATAACTTTTTAAATATAACTCCAAATGAATTGATTCTTTTTCCTACCTCTCTCAAATTTAATCTAGTTTATTTTAAGATTTATTTGAAAAAAATTCAAAACAAATTTTTGTGCTGTTTTGAGTTTGTGTCTTAATTCAAATTTATTTAAAATAGGACTTTGGAGAGAGAGAAGAAAACTTTCAAAAGTTTTGGAGTGCACCCTGCCTTTCCACACCTTGAAGGCAAGCATTCTGAACCCTGGTATAATATTTGTGATGTGTTTGTTGACACGATTACAACACCACTTTATTTCGGAAAACTCGTTATTTTATGTGGTGAAACGATCCTTTGCATGAATGCATATTAGTGATTTCCTTGCTGTTGGAAATGGACAGGCTTGTGATAGTGATCATCCTCGAATGCCTTTTGTGCCTACCGGAAGAATAACGGGAAAGTCTCTGTCTGGCATGGCATGAGGGGTATGATGAGTGGTGATCCTGTCTGTTGGATGAAATATACTCGTTGTGCTAATCTTGCAGGGAATACTTAAACCTCCTGAGTCGACCATAGATCAAGTCTTGTTCCAGCAACCGCCATACTTGTTTCATACTGCCACTCATCTCTACAACAAGTAGAGTACGGCTCAGTAATTTGTCAACCCCTTTCTAGCACACACCGTATAGAGGGGCCGGGATGAGGGTACCACGGCCATGGATTAAAGCCAGTCATCTGGTCAGGGGGCATGGGTGTTTCGGTTGTAGCCGAGGGGGTAGCTTCCCCAGTTTTGCACGCGGTATAAGTTTTGTGATCCCGTGCTAATCGAGGTTGTAGCCTCCCCACTTAGAGTTTTGCTTAACGAGTGTCGTGGGTGATTCCAGACACCGGTGAGTTAAGCTGGTGTGTGCAAGTCAGGTGCATTTTCATTTAAAAGACCGTAGACGGAATTAGTCCTGATGGACTAAAGGAATCCGTTACTCGTGGGTAAAGAGTACACCCTCTGCAGAGATTAAACCTAGTCGAAAAGCCGTGTCCATGGTTAAGGATTACAGTTTGGGATGGGTCAAGTATCATTCTTAGCGTCGGTCTTTGGAGGAGAAAACTGTTAAAGCAGAACTGGGATCACGACTTGAGACTTATGATGATTATGATTATTATTATTATGGACTAACCCCCTTTATATTATTTGAAATATTGAGTATCCCTGGGACGGTTTCCACCTCATGGATATTCACTATGATTATTTACTTTATAAGCCCTTTATGTGGTGTCGCTCAGACGCCCGACTGTGGCATGTTGTTATTTATTTATCTTTATAAGCCCTTTATGTGGTGTCTCTCAGACGCCCGACTGTGGCATGTTGTTATTTATTTACCTTATAAGCCTTTTATGTGGTGTCGCTCAGACGCCCGACTGTGGCATGTTGTTATTTATTTTCCTTATAAGCCCTTTATGTGGTGTCGCTCAGATGCCCGACCGTGGCATGTTGTTATTTATTTTCTTTATAAGCCCTTTATGTGGTGTCGCTCAGACGCCCGACTGAGGCATTTCTCTTTGTTTGCTAACCTTTCGAGGCGTCGCTTCAGACACTCGATCGGTGCATTTTTATTATTAATATGTTATTGCATATTCATAAATAACTTTCTTGCATGCATCAGAATTTTTATTATCTTTTGTGACTGACGTCGTGAGCATAAAATATTTCAGAACATCGTTGTTATATTACACCCGTGTTCATAATGTTTGCGAGTACATTCAAAGTACTCACTGGCTTGTCCCTGGCTATTGTCTTGGCCAGATTTCTTGCGCGGAGAGGAGCGACCGTGATGACAGCCCCAAAACCTAAGCAACGGTGAAAGCAGCCCCGCGAAGATAGGAGTTAACCTGGTCAGCTGTTCCTGTGGGAAATGGAGTCCCATAGACACTGATGATTCACAACCCGCTTCCGCCATCAACCTCTAGAAACCATTTGTTGTACTCACAGACCAGAATGGTCTTGTACTACATATTTTGTGTTTTCTTGGAATTTCTGTATCAAGTTGGTGCCTCATCAGCTAACAGTAATCCTAGGGCCGATGAGCACAAGGGCCATTTTTCTGGAAATTAATACCCATAAAACCGGTCGCCACAAACTTGGTATCAGAGCCAGGCTGACCATTGGCTAATCCTATCTTAGCCAGGTCGAAAAACCTAGGTAAGCCAAACCACCAGACTTTAACCAAAACCCAGCCAAGCTTCTAGTGCAAGATAGCCACACAGTGACCCCGACACTTTTGGCAGTCGGTGCCCAACCTATCAACCTGGCCTGTCGATCACGCGCCAGTGACCGATGCCTATAATGTCTTATTCGCAAGCGTGCGAAGGAAGACTCTGTTCCCTTTTTCTATAAAAAGGGCACGCTAGCGTCAACCCAGCACAACACAGCCTCTACCCCGAACCTAGCCATAATGCCTGGCCCTGTAGTGCACAATGAGACCACAGCAACCAACCTTGGAGGTTTTGTGACCATACTCGCAAACCTCACCCATCGTGCCTATGCGTTAGAAGAGCCCCCAGAATATGTTGTGTACTAAGGACCCATGGGCAGTGAAAGCCGTCAATTTTGGGCAACTGTGCACATCTACGGTAGTGGTCTGTCGCCAGAACGCCCCTACAGGTTCACCGTAAGGACAACTTCCTTTGAGCCACAAGCCATCCAGCTAGCTGCTCGAGAGGCTATAGTTCAACTCCGACAGTTGTCGCACAGAGTTAACTGTCGCTCGTTCTACTACTACCCCAGACGCGAAGGGTATGGTAGACCACCCCAAGTTGCCAACGGAGATCACGAGACGGATCCTGAATTATTGCACCTTGTGCGCTATGTAGATGCACTAGAGGCACTATTCGATCAAATCACCATTGATCTGATCGCAGCTCGTGGAGAGCTGGTTCGTCGAGCCCCAATGAGAAGAGAAGACGAGCCCGGCGCCGACAGCCCAGTCGTGCTGTTCGGATAACCAATCGAGACCTTGAGATCAGCCCCAGCCATCAACCAAGATGCTTTGATGACACCAGAAGTGCTTCGTCGCCTTTTGGGAGCACACTCCAACGGGATTGTGGGCAACAATCCCCGTGATGGTCATCATCGCTACCCCGACCCTGCAGTTCCTCCACCATCTCCGGCTAATTCCAACGGTGAGACCCGTGGAGAAACCTCGACATCCACAAGGCACGCCCGTTTGGATATAAACGAGGTAGACTAAGTCACCCGAATAGTGCCAAATCTCAGTGTATCCTCGCTTGTAATCGCGTGACCTTGTGCATAAACGCAGCCTGTTGTTGTGCCTCTGTTTTAGATAGTAACCTTGCATATTTATGTCAGCATGCAATTTCATATTTTTCCAAGCACAGCTACCAAGACCACCCCGACAACTCCCACAGTGATACGTCACTTTAGTGAGGTATGTATCTGTGACTTTGACCTCGACCCTTGGAGCTAAGCTGGCAATTTTATTACCTTTCACCATGGTAAAATGACCCAGGTCCAGTGCTATAAAAGGGCCACCTCAAGACCTTGCCAAGCACCCTCACCTTGTGCACCACCCTCACAACCATTTCTTACCATGCCGAGCCCTAGTATCTATCTGAGAACCCCAGATGCAACCCCAGGTAGCTTTGTCAAAATATTGTGGGACTTTACCTGCAGTACCATGGGTTCTACCCAGCCACCCCAGTACGAGCTGTTGAAATCGAGAATCACACCTTCCACCTCGAAATATTGGTCAGCAGTACACGTCCCTCCCGTGGACTCCAACCAAGACCCAACGGAAGTTTCCTTTGTGGGCAAATCTATGCCGACCCCACATAAAGCCATAGAAGTTGCTGCTTACGAAACACTCGCTCGCCTTCGATTTGCGGTACCCTATGCCAGCGAACGAGGGTATTATTACCTTCCGAGTCGTGCAGCACCCGAAGGATTAACATCTTTTCCTGGTGGACGATTTGAGAGAGATCCAGTGCTGGTCCAGTACGTCATCGCTCAAGAACGTTTGACTCAGCAAATAATGGGATATCTCCAGAGTCTCGCTGACTTGAATCCTCAGATCACCATCGGCAGACCACTGAGGCCCGACCAGGAGAGACACATTCATCGGCTGATCAATCCACTTTCCCCGATAGAAGAGGAGTGCATAACAGTACCAGAGATGTTTTCTCGAGACCCCGTCCAATTGCCGTTTGCATTATAGACGTCGCTGCTATGTTTATTCTTGTAACTTTTACTGTTGTAACTTATGCGTGGTACCCCGAGTTTGCGCGGTGAGTAAATTATTTAGTTTCTATTCATGTGAGTAGTTCTGTTGTAGTTTGACTCTATTATATTATTGTTCTCTCGCAAAAATCATTGAGTGAGATTTCTTTTCCCTGAGTTGCTGCATCGTATATCTTCTCATGACATGGATTATTTCATTTCACACAGCACCACAGCAGCAGACTCACTACTGCTCAAAACACGTAACCGTGGAGTAATTGTTTTTCCAAAACAGCTCTTAGCAAATCTCGAGGACAAGATTTTTTCTTAAGGGGGGTAGTGTTGTGACACCCCAAAATTTTAACCTTGTTTTATTAATTAAATTTTTGCCTAGAAACTAAAACTTTTATTTTCTGTATTTTCTTCTGATTTCAGAACCACTCTTTTCTTTATTATTATGGAGTTTTACCCCAGTGAAATCTTTTCAATCATTGTTGGACTTACTTTTCCGTCTCAAATAAAACAATTCTTTTATAAGTGGGATTATTTGCATAATTATTTTCCCTGATGCCTTATTTCTGTAAAAATGATTTTTCTAAGCTTCAAGGCCTCTTTTACACTGCAACCCTTTGATAAATTCTTTTAAAAATTCCACCAAAATTTAGAGAGGTCATGTGATGTTTATAGAACACTTTTATGCAAAAATATATTTCATTACTTGGATATTTTAAGTTCTACACCAAGTTTTCAAATCTGATCCAGACGACAGTTTTGCACTACAACCTATTTAAATATTTCCTTAAAACTTCTACCAAAATTTTGGGATGTCAACAGGAGTATATTAGTTAACCTTTTGCAGTAACCCAATGATGTCCTTTGAAAAATTTGAGTGTATCAACCTCATCTTCATTCTGGTCCAAATGATGGTTTGTACAGCAACCATATTCTTGCTTGCTCTTTGGCCCTTGATTCCTTCTCCTGCTTGTACTGTACCTTGCCAAATTCTTAAGTCCAGGAGAGTGGACCCATTGGATGATTCTAAGTGCTCGCAGCCATGCCCTCTTCTTTCCGTCAAAAACCGAGGTTTTGCAAAACTTGCACCAACAAGTTTCTTCTTTTGACAAACTAACCTCACCACCCTCTTGAGCATCCAAAGAGACTTCAATGTAGAAGAATTGGCCACTCCAAGAAAAGCCTAGGTGCCTGTGACATTTTGTCAAACACCTGGAGTGCATGGGCAGAATTGGCATGAGTGTTTGTTTGCATTGTGAACTTGGCGACCTTACCTAACCACCATGTTCATTTACCTTATGACTAACCCTAACCTAGCCCTGTTTCTTGCCAGCCTCACCCGCGACCTCTAGCATGCACTAGCATTTCATCGAACACGTCTCGGGCGTGCTCTGGGCGCGCCCAGAGCGTGCGTTTGGCACGCACGTGCGCCCGAGCCGCCGCGTCTCGCCCTGCACCCATTCCGGCCCATTGCCAACAGCAGCTAGCACGCCATGTATCCTCCTGCACCGCCACGCCACCCCGACCACCCCTGGCACCCACAGCGCCACCGTCAGGACGGCCGTGGAGGCTAGCTGACGGCCGCATGCAGGCCCCGGCCGTGTCGGCGCCGCCCGAGCCACTCTCGCTTGCCAGCTCGCCCTAGAGCAGTGCTCCGCTCGTCCGCTAGCTCCTTCCGCCATCCTCAGCCCCGCCACGTCCCCCTGCTGCTACAGAACGTTGGTCGCCGGCGATCTTATCCCCACCATTGCAGAACCAAACGTGTGGCGCTATAAAAGGAAGCCCCGAGCTCGTCAAGCCCTCAAGCAACTTCCCTCACTCCCTCACTAACCCTCCCGTGGTAGTTGAAAGACCAGAGGGATCTACTTCTTCCTCTCCGGCAACTCCTGCCGCCGCCACTACCCCAGCCACTCCGGCACCACCAGGGCCTCCCCCTCTCCACTATCTCCACCAGAAGCTCTCTATTCCTCCCGTGAGCCCATCCCCCTGCTCGATTTTGATAGGGAGCCACCGTAGCCCCAAACCCACTTTGCTCCCGAATGCCTCCTCCGCCGTGAAGCTCACCGCCGGTGACTCCCTCCACCCCCGCCGACCCAACGACAACCTGGAGAACCGCCCCGGTCTTGCGGATCCATCCTGACCTTATGGAGCCCGCGGGGAGCAGCCATTCGCCAGTGTTGATCGCCATCGCCTCGCCTCCGTTCGGGCAGAGGAAGAGGAGGGAGTGATGGACTGGTCAAACCTGACCAGTGGGCCCCCTGGACCCACTATCCGTGACCCCGCCCCAGTCCACGTGGGTTAAGTGAAGACGTAAATCTCAAAGTACGTCTTCGACGTGTACCGGTTTGAAACGTTTTCTTTTCTTTTTTGGTTTTATTTAAAAAACCAGAAATTTGACTAAACTTTGACTGGCTATAGCTTTTTAAATATAACTCCAAATGAATTGATTCTTTTTCCTACCTCTCTCAAATTTAATCTAGTTTATTTTAAGATTTATTTGAAAAAAATTCAAAACAACTTTTTGTGCTGTTTTGAGTTTGTGTGTTAATTCAAATTTATTTAAAATAGGACTTTGGAGAGAGAGTAGAAAACTTTCAAAAGTTTTGGAGTGCACCCTGCCTTTCCACACCTTAAAGGCAAGCATTCTGAACCCTGATATAATATTTGTGATGTGTTGGTTGACACGATTACAACACCACTTTATTTCAGAAAACTCGTTATTTTATGTGGTGAAACGATCCTTTGCATGAATGCATATTAGTGATTTCCTTGCTGTTGGAAATGGACAGGCTTGTGATAGTGATCATCCTCGAATGCCTTTCGTGCCTATTGTAAGAATAACGGGAAAGTCTCTGTCTTGGGTAGACCCGAGCTTGTCCCTAGTTTCTCGTCGAGACGAGTGTGTCCGGCATGGCATGAGGGGTATGATGAGTGGTGATCCTGTCTGTTGGATGAAATATACTTGTTATGCTAATCTTGCAGGGAATACTTAAACCTCCTGAGTCGACCATAGATCGAGTCTTGTTCCAATAGCCCCCATACTTGTTTCGTACTGCCACTCGTCTCTACAACAAGTAGAGTACGGTTCAGTAATTTGTCAACCCCTTTCTAGCACACACCATACAGAGGGGCCGGGATGAGGGTACCACGGCCATGGATTAAAGCCAGTCATCCGGTCAGGGGGCATGGGTGTTTCGGTTGTAGCCGAGGGGGTAGCTTCCCCAGTTTTGCGCGCGGTATAAATTTTGTGATCCCATGCTAATCGAGGTTGTAGCCTCCCGACTTACAGTTTTGCTTAACGAGTGTCGTGGGTGATTCCAGACACCGGTGAGTTAAGCTGGTGTGTGCAAGTCAGGTGCGTTTTCATTTAAAAGACCGTAGACGAAATTAGTCCCGATGGACTAAAGGAATCCGTTACTCGTGGGTAAAGAGTACACCCTCTGCAGAGATTAAAGCTATTCGAATAGCGTGTCCATGGTTAAGGATTACAGTCTGGGATGGGTCAAGTGTCGGTCTTAGTGTCGGTCTTCGGAGGAGAAAACTGTTAAACCGGAACTAGGATCACGACTTGAGACTTATGATGATTATTATTATTATTATTATGGACTAACCCCCTTTATATTATTTGAAATATTGAGTATCCCTAGGACGGTTTCCACCTCCTGGATATTCACTATGATTATTTACTTTATAAGACCTTTATGTGGTGTCGCTCAGATGCTCGACTGTGGCATGTTGTTATTTATTTATCTTTATAAGCCCTTTATGTGGTGTCGCTCAGACGCCCGACTGTGGCATGTTGTTAGTTATTTACCTTATAAGCCCTTTATGTGGTGTCGCTTAGATGCCCGACTATGGCATGTTGTTATTTATTTTCCTTACAAGCCCTTTATGTGGTGTCGCTCAGACGCCCGACTGTGGCATGTTGTTATTTATTTTCTTTATAAGCCCTTTATGTGGTGTCGCTCAGACGTCCGACTGAGGCATTTCTCTTTGTTTGCTAACCTTTCGAGGCGTCGCTTCAGACACCCGATCGGTGCATTTTTATTATTAATATGTTATTGCATATTCATAAATAACTTGCTTGCATGCATCAGAATTTTTATTATCTTTTGTGACTGACGTCGTGAACATAAAATATTTCAGAACATCGTTGTTATATTACACCCGTGTTCATAATGTTTGCGAGTACATTCAAAGTACTCACTGGTTGTCCCTGGCTATTGTCTTAGCCAGATTTCTTGCACAGAAGGAGCGACCATGATGACAGCCCCGAAACCTAAGCAACGGTGAAAGCAGCCCCGCGAAGATAGGAGTTAACATGGTCAGCTGTTCCTGCGGGAAATGGAGTCCCATAGATATTGATGATTCACAACCCGCTTCCGCCATCAACCTTTAGAAACCATTTGTTGTACTCACAGACCAGAATGGTCTTGTACTACATATTTTGTGTTTTGGTTGGAATTTCTGTATCAAGTTGGTGCCTCATCAGCTAACAGTAATCCTGGGGCCGATGAGCACAAGGGCCATTTTCTGGAAATTAATACCCGGAAAACCGGTCGCCACACAAGCTTCCATGAAGATCTGCATGCCGCCATGCAGGCGACTGCTTAGTTGGCATGCCTGTCGTCACACTAGAGTGGTGGGGAGGTGCCGAAACCTTTCCGGGCGCCGGCCTGGCCGCAGCCCAGTGATCGTCCTCGGCAAGGCTTGCCGGGGGCCTTGGAGTCGTCCCTGGCAAGGGCCTTGCCGGGGGTCTTCGTCTAGATTTGTGGGCTGACAATCTTCATGATGGGCTGCATTCTATCAGGCATGTGCTTTCCAGATCTTTGGTCTTTACATTGTCGATGGTGTCTGAGCTCTCAGCCCGAAAGGTGCTGGCCCTGCTAGTCTCTTCGCAAGCTTCCCCGACAAGGTTCTTGCCGGGGGCCTTGCAGGTTGCCTCGGCAAGGCTTGTTGCCGGGCGTGGCCCTGCCAACCTTCTGCTGCTCGTTACTTTGAGCGTCTGTTTTGATATTCTTTGTACCTGTCTTGGTCCCTGTCGTCCTCCTCTGCTTTGCCAAGCCCTGCTATAGGCGTGGCTGCGACCATCCGTGCACATGTAAGGGATACAGAAGAACCCTCACTTTTGTACACCGACAAAAGCCACCGGGGCTGGGCCACACGTAAGTGCAAGGTGCAGTTGGGCCAGGCCCAAAGCAATGCATGGACGGGCGTGGCAGAGATGAACCGCCACAATCTTTCTGTCAGTTATGCTTCCCCACAACCAACGTTGAGTGTGTGACATGGGGGTCACGCGCGTGATGGGCGTGGCACGCATGCATCACCCCACAGTAAAGGGTCAAGAGCTGCCCCGCGCCTTCCCCATAAAAAGGGGAAAACCGCAGGGGCACTTCTCATTTACCTTCTCAGCTTCTCCCAATCTTGGAGCCGTCGTTCCTCTCTTCTTCCCCAAATCTGAACCCGAGCTCTGCGCCCCCGCTTGCCACCGTCGCGCCTCCATCGCCTCTCGATCCCCTGCTCCTCCTTTACCACCATGGCGCCCAAAGCTAGTAAGGGCAAGGGAGCGGCCCAAGCTGCCGCGGGGAAGGAGGTGCCGGATAGTGAGCTGGTGAAGATGCAGAAGAAGCATGCCCTCTTCTCTCCGGCGATCGACGTGCTCATGCTCAAGGACTGCTACGTCTTGAGCTTGCGTTGGTTTTCCTTGAAGAGGAAAGGGTGATGCAGCGATAGTAGCGTAACTATTTCCCTCAGTTTTTGAGAACCAAGGTATCAATCCAGTAGGAGGCTCCTCAAAAGTCCCACGCACCTACACAAACAAACAAAGAACTCACAACCAACGCAATAAAGGGGTTGTCAATCCCTTCACGACCACTTGCAAAAGTGAGATCTTATAGAGATAGTATGATAAGATAAATATATTTTTGGTATTTTATAATATAGATGCAAAAAGTAAAGATGCAAGTAAAAGTAGATTGGAAGCAAATATGATAAAAGATAGACCCGGGGGCCATAGGTATCACTAGAGGCTTCTCTCAATACAGCATAAGTATTACGATGGGTGAACAAATTACTATCGAGCAATTGATAGAATAGCGAATAATTACGAGATTATCTCGGCATGATCATGTATATAGGCATCACATCTGCAACAAGTAGACCGACTCCTGCCTGCATCTACTACTATTACTCCACACGTCGACCGACTCCTGCCTGCATCTAGAGTATTAAGTTCATAAGAACAGAGTAACGCCTTAAGCAAGATGACATGATGTAGAGGGATAAACTCATGCAATATGATATAAACACCATCTTTTTATCCTCGATGGCAACAATACAATACGTGCCTTGCAACCCTTTCTTTCACTGGGTAAGGACACCGCAAGATTGAACCCAAAGCTAAGTACTTCTTCCATGGCAAGAAAGATCAATCTAGTAGGCCAAACCAAACTGATAATTTGAAGAGACTTGCAAAGATAACTCAATCATACATAAAAGAATCTAGAGGAGATTCAAATATTTCTCGTAGATAAACTTGATCATAAACCCACAATTCATCAGATCTCGACAAATACACCGCAAAAAGAGTTTACATCAAATAGATCTCGACAAGAGAGGGGGAGAACATTGTATTGAGATCCAAAAAGAGAGAAGAAGTCATCTAGCTAATAACTATGGACCCGAAGGTCTGTGGTAAACTACTCACAACTCATCGGAGGGGCTATGGTGTTGATGTAGAAGCCCTCCGTGGTCGATTCCCCCTCTGGCGGAGCGCCGACGAAGGCTCCAAGATGGGATCTCGCGGATACAGAAGGTTACAGTGGTGGAAATTGTGTTTTGTTGGCTCCCTGTATCTTCTCGAGGTACGTAGGCTTATATAGGAGGAAGAAGTATGTCGGTGGCCGCCCGAGGGGCCCACGAGACAGGGGGGCGCACCCTATAGGGGTGGGCGCACCCTACCCTCTCATGGCCACCTCGGCTGCTTCTTGACTTGCACTCCAAGTCCTCTGGATCACGTTCGTTCCAAAAATCAAGCTCCCGAAGGTTTCATTCCGTTTGGATTCCGTTTGATATTCCTTTTCTTCAAAATACTGAAATAGGCAAAAAAACTGCAATACGGGCTGGGCCTCCGTTTAGTAGGTTAGTCCCAAAAATGATATAAATGTGTAAAATAAAGCCCATAAACATCGAAAGGGGGTAATATAATAGCATGGAACAATAAAAATTATAGATACGTTGGAGACGTATGAAGCATCCCCAAGCTTAATTACTGCTCCTCCTCGAGTAGGTAAATGATAAAAATAGAATTTTGGATGTGGAATGCTACCTAGCATAATTCTCAATGTAATTTTCTTTATTGTGGCATGAATGTTCAGATCCAAATGATTCAAAATAAAATTTCATATTGACATAAGAAATGGTGATACTTCAAGCATACTAATCAAAGTAATCATGTCTTCTCAAAATAACATGGCCAAAGAAAGTTATCCCTACAAAATCATATAGTCTGGCGTTTGCTCTATCTTCATCACACAAAGTATTTAATCATGCGCAACCCTGATGACAAGCCAAGCAATTTTTTCATACTTTAATAATCTCAAACTTTTACAACTTTCATGTGGAATAGAACGGTGGTTGTGGAGAAGAGAAAAAGGAGAAGATAGTGTCACATCAACTAGGCGTATCAATGGGCTATGGAGATTCCCATTAATATATATCAACATGAGTGAGTTGAGATTGCCATGCAACGGATGCACTAGAGCTATAAATATATGAAAGCTCAACAAAAGAAACTAAGTGGGTGTGCATCCGACTCTCTTGCTCACGAAGACCTAGGGTATTTTGAGGAATCCCATCATTGGAATATACAAGCCAAGTTCTATAATGAAAAATTCCCACTAGTATATGAAAGTGACAACATAGGAGACTCTCTATCATGAAGATCATGGTGCTACTTTGAAGCACAAGTGTGGAAAAGAGATAGTAGCATTGTCCCTTCTCTCTTTTTCTCTCATTTTATTTTTTTTTCTTTTTCCCTTTTTTTCTTTCTCTTTTTTTCTTTGGCCTTTTTTTTGGCTTTCTCTTTTTTTTGTAAAGTCCGAAGTCTCATCCCGACTTGTGGGGGAATCATAGTCTCCATCATCCTTTCCTCACTGGGACAATGCTCTAATAATGAAGATCATCACACTTTTATGGATTTACAACTCAAAGCTAGAACAAGATATGACTCTATATGAATGCCTCCGGCGGTGTATCGGGATATGCAATGAATAAAGAGCGACATGTATGAAAATTATGAAGGTGTCCTTGCCACAAATATGATGTCAACTACATGATCGTGCAAAAAGCAATATGACAAAAGTAATGCGTGTCATATGAACGGAACGGTGGAAAGTTGCATGGAAATATATCTTGGAATGGCTATGAAATGCCATAATAGGTAGGTATGGTGGATATTTTGAGGAAGGTATATGGTGAGTGTATGGTACTGGCGAAAGTTGCGCGGCACAAGAGAGGCTAGCAATGGTGGAAGGGTGAGGGTGCGTATAATCCATGGACTCAACATTAGTCAAAAGAACTCATGTACTTATTGCAAAAATCTAGAAGTCATCAAAAACAAAGTACTACATGCATGCTCCTAGGGGGATAGATTGGTAGGAAAATACCATCGCTCGTCCCAGACCGCCACTCATAAGGAAGACAATCAATAAATAAAATTGTGCTCCAACTTCATCACAAAGCGGTTCACCATACGTGCATGCTACGGGAATCACAACCCTCAACACAAGTATTTTTCATAATCACCTCAACTAGCATGACTTTAATATCACCACCTCCATATCTCAAAACAATTATCAAGCATCAAATTGATCATAGCATCCAATTCACTTTCTATGATACTTTTTATTATACCCAACTTGGATGCTCATCATTCTAGGACCAAATTTGTAACCATAGCATATAATATGCTGTTCTAAAAGACTCTCAAAATAATATAAGTGAAGCATGAGAGACTAGCAATTTCTTCAAAATTAAGTCACCACCGTGCTCTAAAATATATAAGTGAAGCACTAGAACTATCAAGCTCAAAATATATAAGTGAAGCACATAGAGTATTCTAGCAAATTCTAATCAAGTAGGCTTCTCCCAAAAGGTGTGTACAGGAAGGATGATTGTGGTAAACTAAAAAGCAAAGACTAATATATTACACGACGCTCCAAGCAAAACACATATCATGTTGCAAATAAAAATATAGGTCCAAGTAAAGTTACCAATGAACGAAGACGAAAGAGGAGATGCCTTCCCGGGGCTTGCCCAAGATTAGGCTTTTGGCTATCCTTGAATATCTTGGGGTGCAATGGGAATCCCCAAGCTTAGGCTCTTGCCACTCCTTATTCCATAGTCCATAAAAGCTTTGCCCAAAACTTGAAAGCTTCACAACACAAAAATCAACAGGAAATCGTATAAGCTCCGTTAATGAAAGAAAACAAAATCACCACATAAGGTACTGTAATGAACTCATTCTTTATTTATTTTGGTGTTAAACCTACTGTATTCCAACTTCTCTATGGTTTATAAACTATTTTACTAGCCATGGATGCATCAAAATAAGCAAAGGACACACGAAAAACAGAATCTGTCAAAAACAGAACAGTCTATAGCAATCTGGAACTCTAAAAATACTACCAAAATAGGAAGTCCTGGACAATTTGTCTATTGATTAACATCCAAAAGAATCAACACAAAAGCATGTTTCTGTGATTTAAAAAAACTAAATTCGTGCGTGCAAAGTTTCTGGTTTTCAGTAGAATCAAATCAACTATCATCATAGGTTATCCTATAGGTTCTACTTGGCAGAAACACTAATTAAAAGATAAAAAAACATCTAAACAGAAGGTAGATGCAATATTTATTACTAAACAGGAACAAAAACAAAAAACACAAAGAAAATTGGGTTGCCTCCCAACTAGCGCTATCATTTAACGCCCCTAGCTAGGCATAAAAGCAAAGATTGATCTAAGTAGTGCCAGCTCTGGCACTAAATTCCTCGATAGAGCACTTATAATATTTAGAGTTTTCTCCCTTTTTAGTAATTATTAAACCTTTAGGCAAAAATTCATATAATTCGTTTGTAGCAAAAGGTTCCTTAACGATAGAGAGACAATTGGGATGAACACTTATGGATTAGAGATCCGCGTCTCCTTTACTAGAAGATTCCCCCTTTTTTTAGGAACATAAATAAACTTGGCAGTTTTGGTAGGGGGTTTTGGAGTGTTTTTAACGGAAGAAAACGCAGAACCTAAGTTGGTAATGATATCCTCAAGTTTACCGATTCTTTCAGAAGCTAGATCTATTTTTTCATTAACTATAGGTTCTTTCTCTTTAAGATTTTTCAAAGTAACTCCAACCCTAGATCCATATTGGGTAATGTGATTATGGATCTTTTTATCCAAATTTTCAATCAACTCAATAGTGGCCATTTTATTTTCAATAATATCAAGCCGTTGCATAACATGTTCTAAAGTTAAAACAGTTCCATTAACCAAAAGAGGTGGTGGGCCAAATAAATCTAACATAGCATTATAAGCATCAAACTTATGGCTACTCAAGAAATCCCCTTCGGCAACAGTATCAAGAACACATCTATTCCAAGGAGTAATGCCTACATAAAAATTGCGAAGAAGAACGGAAGTAGAAAGCTTCCTAGTAGATTTATTTTGAGCATAGCAAATTCTATGCCAAGCATCTTTTAAATTTTCTCCCTCCCTTTGCTTAAAATAAGAATTTCATGTTTGGGAGTGATAACAAGGATAGGAGGACTAGCCATTACGATGAGGTAACCGATCTAACACACGAGCAAACGGAAAAAGGCAAGCGAAAGACATGAGGAGATTGGGAAAGAGAGTACGAATAAAACGGCAAGGGTGAAGTGGGGAAGAGGAAAACGAGAAGCAAATGGCAAATAATGTAAATGCGAGGGAGATGAGTTTGTGATGGGTACTTGGTATGTCTTCACTTGATCGAAGACCTCCCCGGCAACAGCACCAGAAATCGCACGTTGGCGGGAGGTTGAATCTTGACTTGACTTGGTGGAAGCTTCCCCGACAACGGCGCCAAAAATCCTTCTTGCTACGTCTTGAGCTTGCGTTGGTTTTCCTTGAAGAGGAAAGGGTGATGCAGCAATAGTAGCGTAAGTATTTCCCTTAGTTTTTGAGAACCAAGGTATCAATCCAGTAGGAGGCTCCTCAAAAGTCCCACGCACCTACACAAACAAAAAAAGAACTCGGAACCAACGCAATAAAGGGGTTGTCAATCCGTTCACGGCCACTTGCGAAAGTGAGATCTGATAGAGATAGTATGATAAGATAAATATATTTTTGGTATTTTACAATATAGATGCAAAAATTAAAGATGCAAATAAAAGTAGATTGGAAGCAAATATGATAAAAGATAGACCCGGGGGCCATAGGTTTCACTAGAGGCTTCTCTCAAGATAGCATAAGTATTACGGTGGGTGAACAAATTATTGTCGAGCAATTGATAGAATAGAGAATAATTATGAGATTATTTTTGCATGATCAAGTATATAGGCATCACGTCCTCAACAAGTAGACCGACTCCTGCCTGCATCTACTACTATTACTCCACACATCGACCGACTCCTGCCTGCATCTAGAGTATTAAGTTCATAAGAACACAGTAATGCCTTAGAGGGATAAACTCATGCAATATGATATAAACCCCATCTTTTTATCCTCGATGGCAACAATACAATACGTGTCTTACAACCCTTTCTGTCACTGGGTAAGGACACTGCAAGATTGAACCCAAAGCTAAGCACTTCTCCCATGGCAAGAAAGAGCAATCTGATAATTAGAAGAGACTTTCAAAGATAACTCAAACATACATAAAAGAATTCAGATGACATTCAAATATTTCTCATAGATAAACTTGACCATAAACCCGCAATTCATCGGATCTCGACAAACACACCGCAAAAAGAGTTTACATCGAATAGATCTCCACAAGAGAGGGGGAGAACATTGTATTGAGATCCAAAAAGAGAGAAGAAACCATCTAGCTAATAACTATGGACCCAAAGGTCTATGGTAAACTACTCACAACTCATCGGAGGGGCTATGGTGTTGATGTAGAAGCCCTCCGTGGTCGATTCCCCCTTCGGCGGAGTGCCAGCGAAGGCTCCAAGATGGGACCTCGCGGATACAGAAGGTTACGGTGGTGGAAATTGTGTTTCGTTGGCTCCCTAGATGTTTTCGGGGTACGTAGGCTTATATAGGATGAAGAAGTATGTCGGTGACCACCCGAGAGGCCCACAAGACAAGGGGCGCCCTATAGGGGTGTGCGCGCCCTACCCTCTCGTGGGCGCCTCGGCTGGTTCTTGACTTGCACTCCAAGTCCCATGGATTACGTTTGTTCCAAAAATCACGCTCCCGAAGGTTTCATTCCGTTTGGACTCCGTTTGATATTCATTTTCTTCGAAATACTGAAATAGGAAAAAAACAGCAATACAGGCCGGGCCTACGGTTAGTAGGTTAGTCCCAAAAATGATATAAATGTGTAAAATAAAGCCCATAAACATCCAAAAGGGGTAATATAATAGCATGGAACAATCAAAAATTATAGGTACGTTGGAGACGTATAAAGGACCCATTCATGTGCTTGTGGGGAAAGGAGATGACGGGGCATCCCGCCACGAAAGTCATCCCCGCTCCCTTCGCCAACCCCGGCCCGGATATTTATCCTTTCTTTGTTGATTACTTATCCAGCGGGCTCTGCCACCCTTTCTTAGATTTCTTAAATGACATCATGGACACGTACGGCTTCCGTCCCTTGGACTTCATGTTGAATGCGGTGGCGTGCATGGCCCTTTTTTCCCATCTCTGCGAGGGCTTCGCCGGATTCCACCCCAGCACGACACTCTTTCGCCACTATTTCTTCCCCTGGGTCTAGCAAGGGGATGCCATTACTGGCTCCGTTGCTTGGATCCCGAGACCTCTGTGCAAGGGCGCATACCCGAAAGGTTTCCAGAAGGAGCGGTGGGATGAATGGCGAAGCCGGTGGTGCTAGCTTGTATAGAAGGAGCCATGGCCGTTCTGTGAAGTCTGTCGGAGTCCGCCGGTCCGCGGCAACGACTGAAGCAACTTCGACCCCGATGATGGGAAGCTCACGGTCACCACCACCAGGATCCTCCGCCTCGTCTCTGCCGGCCTCACGCTGGAGATGGTTGGGGGAGACTTCATCCATCACTGCATTGCTCCCTTGCACCGGAAGGGCAGGCCGGCCTAGGATTTCAGGAACACAGCGGATATCATGAGGCTTCGCCCAGGCTTGAAACACAACTTCACGGTGATGCAGCACGCATCCGTTTCCTAGAGGTTTTTTCACCTCAAGATCGACAAGGATGGCAACACTAAGCAAACCGGCAAGGCCTTAAAGGCCGGCAAGACAGGCCACCCGTTCAGGTTGCCGGCAGGGGTGCATCCAATGAGCAATAACTCCCGTCTGACCGAGATCATTGCCACGGTGCCCGCCTTCAATGCCCATGGTCCAGATCCAACCTGGGCCGAGCCAAAGGCGGAGTTGGTGCAACAGTTCTTCGACAACTTGTCGAAGGGCACCATCCATGACATGCCAGAGCTCATCTGCCCCACCATAGAAGAAGAGCTGGCGTGTATTGCCGCCAGGGCGAAAGAGCCAGAACTTGCCGCGGAAGCCAGTAGCTACGGCACCGTGGAGGACGAGGCAGAAGAGGCTGAAGAGGAGCAAAGATTCTTCAAGTGGGTGGGGCCCGCCCGGGAGACCTGTGGTGCTGGTGCTGGGGCTCCCCCTGCCGCGGAGGCGGCCGAAGAGCCGGCCGAGGAGGCATCCGGGGCAGGCGAGCCCTCAGCCCCAAAAAAGAGGCGCGTCTTGCGGCGGACCGGCTCTGGCGAGGCAGTCCGCCCCGTCAAGGCCACGCAGCGGCAAGGGGCTCAAGCGGAGCCCATGCACCAGACAAGGCGCACAGCCGTGGAGGTGCTGGAGGAGGCCGCATCTGCTGCCTCCTCGTTGATCAGATGTGCCGCCGCTTCTTCCTCCTTGAGCAGACGAGCCGCCACTTCTCCCGCAGTCGAGCGCGTAAGGACTCTGTGTCCTTCCCCGGTGGGCTCTGTCCCAGCGGCCAAATATGACCTTGGGTCATTCAGTCCGAGGAAGAAGAGGAGGGCAGAAGAAGAGGACGACGAGTATGTACTCTGCTTCCCCCATCTATTCTCTGACTCCTTACTCGAATCACTTTATCTAGATTTGGCTTCATTGTTGCAGCGACACGGAGACGCTGGCCCATAGGGTGAAAAGAGCCAGGACCTCGACGAGTACTGAGCCCCCAGCAAGCAGTCCTCGTGCGTCGGGGATGATCTTCACCAGCCCGGAGTCTAGCCGTCGGTGTAGCCCCCATTCCACCCCCAATGTAAGTTTGTCACTTATCTATTGCCGGCGGGCGTTGGAGCGCGTCTTCTTATTGGTGACCTTGTCGGGACTGTAGGAAGGGAGCAGCAAGAGGAGGAGCCCCTATGGGCCGCCCCCAACATGCCGCCTCCATCAACTACGCCGACCAGAGGGGCATCCTCGGCAAGGGCACCTACTGACGAGCCCATGCGCCCGGAGGAGGAGGAAGCGGGCGCAGGCGTTGGTGACCCCGTTCCGGCAACATATGTTTCCTGGGAGGAGGACGCATCCCCCCCACCTGTCGCGGGTGAGTACATGCCTTCTCCTTCTTCCCATTATCACTTTGACTTCTTTTCTTCCCTCTGTCTTGAGTTGTCCTGATTTCGGCTTTACCTTTCTCCCTTCTTTGGCTTCAGATCCACCCTCGGCAAATCAGATGGACATCGATGCTGTGATCATGGAGACCGCCAAGGACGCCGAGGCCGAGGCCACCAATATTGCTGCCGAGGAGGCTGCCAAGGGACCCACTGAGGAGGCCACCACAGGGCTTGCCGGGGAGGCCGGCAAGGATCCTGTCGGGCAGGAGGTGGCCGAGGAGCTTACCGGAAAGGCCGGCAAGGCCGCCACGAGGCCTACCGCGGAGGTGGTCAATGACCAACCCTCCTCCTCCTCAGCCTCTGCCCCGAGCAGGTACTTGAAGGTTGGCGACGACCTCTGTCGGAGTAAATGACCATAGGTAGCCTAACCAGCTCCCCCTGGCACTTCAAAAAATATCGGGCCGACTGGGCTCTCCAACATCCAAGACGCAGGGCCGCCTTCTCCTGGCCGGCTGCCGGAAGGCGGCAAGGCACTATGAGCCCTCTCGAAGTAGGCCGACTCCTAGCAGCCGGCCACCAGAGTGGCCGAATCCTAGCAGACGGCCTGACCTATATCCTCAAAGTTTGCACCCACATAATGGCGATGAGATGGTGCGTGGTTATAGTGAAGCCTGCCACCCCCGAATCCCGGAGAGAGCAAGGCCACAGTGCGCCGTATGGGGTGGCCCTTCCCCGTCCAGTGCAGCACTGTTGCCACATTAACCGTGACGTCGTCCATGATAGGCTGTTAGTACGGCCCGCAGGCAGCGGGCCCGTCTTGCCAGATAGCCACTGGAAGGCGGCTGGACTCGACGAGTCGGCGCGGGGGGAGGCCGGCACCCAGCAGCCGGCCTGCCCCCTGCCCTAGGAGTTTGGGCACCATTAAGCGGATAAGACGGGGTAAGGCTAAAGTGAATGCCCGCCAGGGGCGGCACTGTAGCCATGCTTACCCCGATAAAGCCATCGTCACCAAGAGTAAGGCTACTGTAACCAGCAGCCGACAAGACCCCCGGCGGTGGGCCCAGCCTGTCGGCCAAGAGGTCGGTAGCCGGCGGGACCCACTAGTCAGCGGGCCCCAGCAGCCGACGGAGAAGCCAATGACCATAGACACTGACAGCCTGGACCTACATCCATCCAGATTGTCATTGTACCCCTGTGGGGTAGGCCTATATAAACCCCCCAGGGCACACATGCAAAGGGTTGATCTCTTAGAGTTACACACACCACATAGAGAGAAGAGGAGATCTAGCCTTGCCCTTCTTCTTCCTCTAGATAAGCAGCTCAAGGAGCATCTTGTAGCTAGTTATTAATCTAGTGATCATGCGGAGACCCCGTAGAGCAGGACTAGGGGTGTTATCTCCTAGGAGAGCCCCAAACCTGGGTAAGATTCGCCTGCGTGCATGTCTTCGCCTTATCCCGTTTCCAGGCACCAGGTATGTCTTACTGGCTCACACAATGATTAGCCACCGGTTGGCATATGTCGCACCTACCACCTGACGTTTGGCGCCCACCGTGGGCAAGGTGCACCATCGTCCGAAGACCTGCTCTGGACGGGAACCCTCTTCCTTCCTAGAGAGCGTAGCCAGCCTGGCACGCCCGATGGCGCTTGCCCTGACGTGCTGCATGGTGTCGATAACGCTTGCACAGCGAGCTGCCTCGCCAACCTTCTCGGTGAGGTCCGCCTCTCCGACAAGCCCGCGCTAGGCGCGGGTGCAACAAGGTCCAAGAGCTGCCTCATCGACTTCCTTGGCAAGCTCGACATCGCCAAAGATCTCACCTTCGACCTGGAGTCCATCGGCTCCACCGACCCAATGCTCGTCGACTCTGACACCACATCCTTGACGCCTTACCCAACAACATGGTAGTCATTGATGACCCTCTTCCTCGTGTCGACAACGACGACGGCATCGTTACTGAGGTGCTGGTCATCAGTCACGGCGCCGCCTCCAGTGGAAACATCCACGACACTTTGCAGACAGTGCTGCACGATCTGTCTGCTCCCATTCCGGCTGACGCCGACATGTTGGAGGCCCATCGCCTTGCCCTCATCAAGAACGGCAAGAAGATAGCCTCCATGAGACGCCTCATTGAGGCTTATCGACGTGAGGTTGAGTGTGCCGCCTCTGGCATGCGGCCTGATGGCGGACGCAACCGGATTGGCGCTATCAAGAAGCGCAACGCGGCCATCGCCAGCATGCTGGGTGCTGACCGCCCAGTCGACGCCACGCCATTCGAGAACCTGCGTGCCGCCCAGGCGGCAGTAGACGAGTTGGAGGGGCTGGAAGGCGACGAGCTTCACTGCATGACCCGATGCGTCCAGCAGCTCATCGATGCGGCAACAAAACGGCATGAAGCCGGCGCCCGTGCCGAGAGTCCTACCCCATGCCAAGAGAATGGCACAACCTCCCGTACGCTGACTGCAGGCGGCGCCCGCGAGCAAAAGGATAACGAGCCGACTTGGTAGCCGGCTTTCTCCTTCGAGCAAGCCCTTGATGCCCCCTGCAAGTTCCACAGTGGCGCGAAGCTGTCCAACCACATAACCCAGAAGTGCCATTGGCTCACCCAAATTTCCGAAGGCGAAGGACTCCTGCCTTCTCTGAAGGAAATATGCCCTAGAGGAAAAAATAAAGTTATTATTTATTTCCTTATTTCATGATAAATGTTTATTATTCATGCTAGAATTGTATTAACCGGAAACTTACACTACTGGAATCTAGTTAGTCATCTGCCAGTTCTTTGCCGTCAGCTGGCTGATGACAAAGAAGGTCTTTGCCGTTCGCTTACAGAAAACGGACGACAAAGAACTGGCTGATGGCAAAGAAGGTCTTTGCCATCAACCAGTTCTTTGCCGTCAGCTAGCTGATGGCAAAGATTCTTTGCCATCAGCTGGCGGACGGCAAAGAGGGAGGTGGGCCCCACTGATGAGCAGCTAAAAAAAACTAACGGCCTCCTGCGGATGGCAAAGTGGGTGGATGGCAAAGGGATGAACCTAACTAACGGCTCCCCCCACCCCGCCCCTTGATACATCTCCAATGTATCTATAATTTTTGGTTGTTCCATGCTATTATATTACCCGTTTTGGATGTTTATGGGTTTTACTTTACACTTTTATATCATTTTTGGGACTAACGTACTAACCGGAGGCCCAGACCAAAATGATGTTTTTTTTTGCCTATTTCATTGTTTTGAAGAAAAGGAATATCAAACGGAGTCCAAACGCGATGAAACCTTTAGGAGCGATCTTTTTGGAACAAATGCAAACCTGGAGACTTGGAGTGGAAATCAAGCAACAAGCGAGGCGGCCACGAGGGTGCCCGGCACGCCCCCTACAGGTGGGCACGCTCCCCACCCTCATGGGCCCCTCGAGCATCCACCGACCTACTTCTTCCTCCTATATTTACCTATGTACCCCGAGAACATCAGAACAGACCATGAAAACCTAATTCCACCGCCGCAACCTTCTGTATCCGCGAGATCCCATCTTTGAGCCTTCGCCGGCGCTCCGCCAGAGGGGGAATCGACCATGGAGGGCCTCTACATCATCCCCAAGGCCTCTTCGATGAGTTGTGAGTAGTTTACCACAGACCTTCGGGTTCATAGTTATTAGCTAGATGGCTTCTTCTCTCTCTTTGAATCTCAATACAAATTCTCCTCGATCTTCTTGGAGATCTATTTGATATTACTCTTTTTGCGGTGTGTTTGTCGAGATCCGATGAATTGTGGTTTTATGATCAAGTTTATCTATGAGGAATATTTGAATCTCGTCTGAATTCTTTTATGTGTGATTAAGTTATCTCTGCAAGTCTCTTCGAATTATTAGTTTGGTTTGGCCTACTAGATTGATATTTCTTGCAATGGGAGAAGTTCTTATCTTTGGGTTCAATCTTGTGGTGTCCTTTCCCAGTGATAGCAGGGGCAGCAAGGCACGTATTCTATTGTTGCCATTGAGGATAAAAATATGGGGTTTATATCATATTGCATGAGTTTATCCCTCTACGTCATGTCATCTTTCTTAATGCGTTACTCTGTTCTTTATGAACTTAATACTCTAGATGCATGCTGGATAGCGGTCGATGTGTGGAGTAATAGTAGTAGATGCAGGCAGGAGTCGATCTACTTGTCTCGGACGTGATGCCTATATACATGATCATGCCTAGATAATCTCATAACTATGCACTTTTCTATCAATTGCTCAACAGTAATTTGTTCACCCACAGTAATACTTATGCTATCTTGAGAGAAGCCACTAGTGAAACCTATGGCCCCCGGGTCTATCTTTTATCATATAAGTTTTCAATCTACTTTTATTTGCATCTTTACTTTTCCAATCTATATCATAAAAATACCAAAAATATTTATCTTATCATATTATCTCTATCAGATCTCACTTTCGCAACTGGCCGTGAAGGGATTGACAACCCCTTTATTGTGTTGGTTGTGAGGTTCTTGTTTGTTTGTGTAGATGCGTGGGACTTTTGAGGAGCCTCCTACTGGATTGATACCTTGGTTCTCAAAAACTGAAGGAAATACTTATGCTACTTTGCTACATCAACCTTTCCTCTTCAAGGAAAACCAACGCAAGCTCAAGACGTAGCAAGAAGGATTTCTGGCGCTGTTGTCGGGGAGGTCTTCGCTCAAGTCAATACATACGAAGTACCCATCACAAACTCATCTCCCTCGCATTACATTATTTGCCATTTGCCTCTCGTTTTCCTCTCCCCCACTTCACCCTTGTTGTTTTATTCGCCCTCTCTTTCCCAATCTCCTCTCTCTTTCGCTTGTCTTCTTGTGTGCCTGTCTGCCCTTATGGCTTTGCCTAAAAACACCGACCTTCATCTTAGAAGGTTATAAGAGATTGAATTGAACATTAGAAGTTTTATGAATTTACAATTTGAGCATAATAGTTTCTTTAGAAAAGAGCTTAAAGAACAAAATAGCTTTGTGGAGTATATGAACAAAGAGCTTGATGATATGTCTAAGGAATTTTATTGTTTGAAATCTCAAATTACTCGTCTTGAAAAATCAATAGCCCAAATTTCTGATAAGCAGTCCACCTTGGTCAATAAGATGGCTGCCAAACTAGAAGGGTTAGGGGAAAATAATGATGAAGATCTAAAAGTTATTGATGTGTCCCCTATTAAATCTTTGTTTTGCAATATGAATCTTAATAATGATGGAACTGGAGATGAGTCAACTTTATTTAAAAGGCGTCCCAATGATTCGGGGTTTTTAGATCTTGATGGTAAATTTTGTAAAAATGGGATTGGAGAGGTCAAGACTTTAAATAGCATTGAACCCACTGTCTTGGATTTCAAGGAATTTAATTGGGATAATTGTTCTTTAATAGATTGTATTTCCTTGTTGCAATCCGTGTTGAATTATCCTCATGCTTATAGTCAAAATAAAGCTATTACCAAACATATTGTTGATGCCTTGATGCAATCTGATGATGAAAAACTTAATTTGGAAGTTACTATAAAGAATCAAATTAAAGATCATGAGTGTTATGCTTTGTGTGATTTGGGTGCTAGTGTTTCCACGATTCCGAAAACTTTATGTGATATTCTAGGTTTCCATGATCTTGATGATTGCGCTTTAAATTTGCACCTTGCGGATTCCACAATCAAAAAGCCAATGGGAAGGATCAATAATGTTCTCATTGTTGCAAATAGAAATTTGGTGCCCGTAGATTTTATCATTCTCGATATACATTGCAATCTTTCTTGCCCTGTTATTCTTGGTAGACCTTTCCTTGTCACAATTATTGATAAGAAGGAAGGGAATATTAGATTCCAATTTCCATTAAGGAAAGGCATGGAACACTTCCCAAGAAAAAAAGTCAAATTACCTTATGAATCTATCGTGCGAGCTACTTATGAATTGAGTGCCAAAGATGGCACTACTTAGATCTATCCTCGCTTTTATGCCTAGCTTGAGGCGTTAAACAATAGCGCTTGTTGGGAGGCAACCCAATTTTAGTTTTTTTTGTTTTTGCTTATGTTTAGTAATAAAAAATTTATCTAGCTTCTGTTTAGATGTGTTTTATGTTTTAATTAGTGTTTGTGCCAAGTAGAACCCATAGGATAACCTATGGTGATAGTTAATTTGATTCTGCTGAAAAACAGAAACTTTGTGTGCACGAAAATAATTTTAAAAATTCAAAGAATAGTGATTTTGCGTTGATTATTTTTGCTGTAGATCATTAGACAAATTTCCCAGGACTTCCTATTTTGGTAGGATTTTTAGAGTTCCAGAACTATTCGATAGTTACAGATTGCTACAGAATGTTCTGTTTTTGACAGATTCTGTTTTTCGTGTGTTGTTAGCTTATTTGGATGCATCTATGGCTAGTATGTAGGGTATGAACCATAGAGAAGTTGGAATACAGTAGGTTTAACACCAGTATAAATAAAGAATTACTTCATTACAGTACCTTATGTGGTGGTTTTTCTTTCTTGCACTAACGGAGCTTATGAGATTTCCTGTTGAGTTTTGTGTTCTGAAGTTTTCAAGTTTTGGGTAAAGATTTGATGGACTATGGAATAAGGAGTGTCAAGAGCCTAAGCTTGGGGATGCCAATGGAACACCAAGATATTTAAGGATAACCAAAAGCCTAATATTGGGGATGCCCCGGAAGGCATCCCCTCTTTCGTCTTCGTCTATCGGTAACTTTACTTGGAGCTATATTTTTATTCGCCACATGATATGTGTTTTGCTTGGAGCGTCTTGTATGATATTAGTCTTTGCTTTTTATTTTACCACAATCATCCTTGTTGTACACACCTTTTGGGAGAAGCCCACTTGATTTAGAATTTATTAGAATACGCTATGTGCTTCACTTATATCTTTTGAGCTATGTAGTTTTTGCTCTAGTCCTTCACTTATATCTTTTAGAGCACGGCGGCAGCTTAATTTTGTAGAAATTGTTGATCTCTCATGCTTCACTTATATTATTATCAGAGTCTCTTAGAACAGCATGGTATTTTCTATGGTTATAAAATTGGTCCTAGAATGATAGGCATCCAAGTAAGGTATAATGAAAACTATCATAGAACGTGAATTGGATGCTATGATCAATTTGATAGTTGATAATTGTTTTGAGATATACAGGTGGTAATATTAGAGTCATGCTAGTTGGGTGATTATGAATTTAAAGAATACTCGTGTTGAAGTTTGTGATTCCCGTAACATGCATGTTTGGCAGTCGGGGACGAGCGATGGTCTTTTACTACCAATCTATCCCCCTAGGAGCATGCACGTAGTACTTTTTTTCAATGAATTGTAGATTTTTGCAATAAGTATATGAGTTCTTTATGACTAATGTTGAGTCCATGGATTATACGAACTCTCACCCTTCCACCATTGCTAGTCTCGCTTGTGCCGCGCAACCTTCACCGATACCATACACGCACCATATACCTTCCTCAAAACAGCCACTATACCTACCTATTATGGCATTCCCATAGCCATTCCAAGATATATTGCCATGCAACTTTCCACCGTTCTGTTTTTATGACACGCATCATCATTGTCATATTTCTCTTTGCATGATCATGTAGTTGACATCGTATTTGTGGCAAAGCCACCTTGATAATTTTCATACATGTCACTCTTGATTCATTGCATATCCTGGTACACCGCCGGAGGCATTCATATAGAGTCATATCTTGTTCTAAGTATTGATTTGAAATCTTGAGTTGTAAGTAAATAAAAGTGTGATGATCTTCATTATTAGAGCATTGTCCCAGTGAGGAAAGGCTGATGGAGACTATGATTCCCCCACAAGTCAGTATGACACTCCGAACTTAAAAAAGAGAGAGAGAAAGGCGAAAAAAAGAGAAAGGCCAAATAAAAGATGAGAGAAAAGAGAGAAGGGACAATGCTACTATCCTTTTTTACCACACTTGTGCTTCAAAGTAGCACCATGATCTTCATAATAGAGAGTCTCTTATGTTGTCACTTTCATATACTAGAGGAAATTTTTCATTATAGAACTTGGCTTCTATATTCCAATGATGGGCTTCCTCAAAATGTCCTAGGTCTTCGTGAGCAAGCGAGTTGGATGCACACCCACTTAGTTTCTTTTGTTGAGCTTTCATACATTTATAGCTCTAGTGCATCCGTTGCATGGCAATACCTACTCACTCACAATGATATCTATGAATGGGCATCTCCACAGCCCATTGATACGCCTACTTGATGTGAGACTATCTTCTCCTTTTTTGTCTTATCCACAACCACCATTCTATTCCACATATAGTGCTATGTCCATGGCTCACGTTCATGTATTGCGTGAAAGTTGAAATTTTTTGAGATTACTAAAGTATGAAACAATTGCTTGGCTTGTCACAGAGGTTGTGCATGATTAAATACTTTGTGTGATGAAGATAGAGCAACAGCCAGACTATATGATTTTGTAGGGATAACTTTCTTTAGCCATGTTATTTTGAGAAGACATGATTGCTTAATTAGTGTCGGTGTCAAAACCGGCGGATCTCGGGTAGGGGGTCCCGAACTGTGCGTCTAAGGCTAATGGTAATAGGAGGCGGGGGACATGATGTTTACCCAGGTTTGGGCCGTCTTGACGGAGGTAATACCCTACTTCCTGCTTGATTGATCTTGATGGTATGAGTATTACAAGATTTGATCTACCACGAGATCGTAGAGGCTAAACCCTAGAAGCTAGCCTATAATTATGATTGTTGTTATCCTACAGACTAAACCCTCCGGTTTATATAGACACCGGAGGGGGCTAGGGTTACACAGAGTCGGTTACAGAGAAGGAGATCAACATATCCGAATTGCCAAGCTTGCCTTCCACACAAAGGAGAGTCCCATCCGGACACGGGACGAAGTCTTCAATCTTGTATCTTCATAGTCCAACAATCCGGCCAAAGTATATAGTCCGGCTGTTCGAGGACCCCTTAATCCCGGACTCCCTCAATAGCCCTTGAACCAGGCTTCAATGACGATGAGTCCGACGCGCAGATTGTCTTCAGCATTGCAAGGCGGGTGCCTTCTCAGAATACTCCATAGAAGATTTTGAACACGAGAGTTGTGTCCGGCTCTGCAAAACAAATTCCACATACCACCGTAGAGAGCACAATATTCCACAAATCTAATCTGATAACAACTTTACGTAGCGTGACATCACGCCACGGCCCAGTCATTATTCGTACCATTTTTCACAACCAGCTACAGCACATATTGCGAGGCGGTTTCCTTGACACGTCTTGTCGAAGCAGAGATCGTGTCCCCTTATCGCGGGATTCTCATCAATATGGGTGTGGGTAACCCAACCGTGCCATCAATCGTGGTGCTTGGGGAATAAGCGATTTTAATGGGCAAGTGGGGAGGCGCAGAGTTTCTACCGCCTTTATAAAGAGATAGGGATTCCCCTTTTTCACCCACGCGTTCTTCCTCCTTCGCTCATCCATTCTCGCACTCACGAGCTCCAGCGCCCAAGTTCTCACCTTGTCCGTAAAGCCATTCCAGACATGTCCAAAGCGGGAGGCAAGTGGATGGCCTCCTCTGTCACGGAGGACACCACGAAGATCCGGGAGGTCGGATACTTGGCCGCAGACATCACGCACCGACTCCCGGACGAAGGGTAGATCATCCCTACTCCAGAACCCCACGAGAGGGTTGTGTTTCTTCCCCACTTTGTCCACGGAATAGGATTTCCCCTCCACCCATTTGTCCATGGGATCATGTTCTATTATGGGCTGGATTTCCTCGATCTAGCCCCCAACTTCATCCTCAACATCTCGGCGTTTATCGTCGTGTGCGAGGCTTTCCTCCGCATCAAGCCCCACTTCGTCCTGTGGCTGAAGATCTTCAACATGAAGCCGAAGATAGTGGTCAGCCAGCAAGCGGAGTGCGGAGGCGCCATGGTGGGCAAGATGCCCAACATCACCTGGCTCGAAGGCTCCAACGTGGAGACCCTGAAGGGGTGGCAATCGGGGTGGTTCTACATCATCGAGCCGCACGACTCCAACTTGGCAGCGGCCCCTGAATTTTGATCTGGCATCCCCATGCGGCTTACCTCCTGGAAAAGGAAAGGGTTTAGCCTGGGGTGAGCCAGAAGAGCTGACCGGACTCCAAAACTGCGTAAAGAATATGATAAGCAAGAAAATCAAGCTTGTCAACGTGGTCCAGGTCATGCTCTTCCGCCGGAAAGACGGGCATTTAATAAGTGGGAGTTCGACCTGCCCGAACACCAGACGCTACGAGAGCTCTTCAACGCGACGCACAAGGACGTCTGGAAGGTGTTGTTCAAGGCCGCCGAGGTACCGCCTCCCGTTACCGAAGATCGTGGGCTCATCACAAAGCGCCCTGCCAGTCCGGTATGTTCTCTATGTTTTACAAGATCCTCCTTCCCCTAATATATTCGTGAAATGAATTTAAGTCTTCCCACCAAGCTTAATAGGAATGGGTGGCGACAGCGAAGCGGATCGACTGCCCAGCTCCACTACCCGAAGACAAAGCAATGGCTCTCCTAATGGACATGCTGTTTCTGGCGCCCTATGAGGTGCCGGAGAAGAAGGCCAAGAATAAGGCCATGGGGACCAGGAAAGGTCTCCGACGCAAGGTGGTGTCGGACTCATCATCCGAAGACACCGAGGCGCACTCCTCCAACAAAAACAAGGAGGAGGAAGAGGAAAACCCTCCCCCCAAAACCGAGGGGGAGAAGAAAAGGAAGGCCGCCCCATCTGGGGAGGCCGAAGTGTCCAAGAAGGGAAGGACCCTTCCTCCACACCACTCCACGATTGCTGCCTATAGCGGCGATGAGTGGCTGCCCAAGGACAAGCCCCTGGCGAAGCGTAAGTATCCAGATACCATAATGCTTCTGGCATGTTTAGCTTTATGGCTTCTTATCATGTTAAAATATGTTCGTGCAGTCCGTCCAAAGCTCGCATCGACCTATGCTCTTCAGATAGGTCTTTGAGCTCGTCGGCGATGAACAGCAATTCGCTCCCGACGGCCTCCACCCCCCGTCCCACGGATGACACCAAAGTGTTGTATCAGAGGATACCGGGCGAGGAGGAGATAGTTCTAGAGGCGCCTCAAGGCGAAACCCCCGATGCCGGGCTCATGGGGGGGGGCGAAGATCCCCATGGATTCTGACGGGCGGGGCCGCAGCAAGCTTGGCCCCCAGCCGGATACTGCGCTGGAACCTCCGTGGTTCCGGTTTCAGGAAGGCAGCCCCTTGCTAAGGGGCGCGAGCCGCCTGTGCCAATGACCTCTGTCCATCCAGAGGTATCGAACAACTTGCTGGAAATGCTTCAAGGCACTTCCATTGATGAAGAACACCGTACTATTATGAGAACGGTGATTGCGAAGGTTCAGTCCGCCAAAAGCGGATTAACCGAAGCCTGCGCCAGCCTCCTAACAAGCTTTGAGGTAAGTAATTAAATTATGAGAAAATATCACAGTATAGACAGTAGCCCCTGATGCTCTGTTTGGTGTTCGGAAAGAAAGGCCGAACAGAGGATCGAATAACCTCCAGAGGAGTCTAATCATATTATGTTTATGTGAATAAGCAGATGTTAATCTTTTTCATCTTCGGATCATGCCACGGTTGTTCTATGTTATCATCCCGGTCGGGGAACTTGAATCTCTTGTGCAACTTCGTTAGGAGCAACTGCGTCAAATGTTCTTTACTCCTTAAGTCATCGTCATTGATGCTCGTGCATTCCCGTAGGATGCATGCTACTTGGTTCCCATAGCTCTTGTGAGGTTCATCCGGCTCTAACGGCTCAAACTTGCCAGGTGCCATCTTTGTGATCACAAGTCGTCCAATCCCTAGTTTGTTTGGTTTTCGTATCCTCTACTTCTTATGCTTCCTCTTTTCGGTAGCGGCATCAGGGCCGGTACCTTCCCCGCCGGTATCGTCCCCGCCGGTACCTTCCCCACAGTTCTCGGCGCCACCATCAGTGCCGGTGCCGTTGGTGTCGATGTTGGTATCAGTACCATCATCAAGGCCGACCTTCAAACCTTGCTTAGCAGTCAAATAGTCGAGGTACTCTTGTTCACCCTCATAATCCATCTCGTCTGCATCTTGGTCAGAAGGCCCAATTTCTTTGTTGTTCGACATGTTTCCTATGATTAAGTGTCATCATTTATTTCTAAAAGTATAAATAAATGAGAAATGACATAAAAAGAAATCTATGTGCCAGCACTCGATATGCCAACTATGTAGCACAAATCATGCCTTTATTCACGGGAAATTTCGGCATGACCATTGCTAAAAAATGGACATATCGAGCGCCTCAAATTCACCGGAACGGAAATGAATCAACATTCCGGCGTAACATAGGCCAATCGGATCATTTTCCAAACATGACATCTCCACATATCACATGTCCAATTCAAATTTGCATATAAATTCAGCTAATTTTGAAACCTAGCTAAATTCATATCTGAATAGATAACCTAATTAACATACTGCCCTAACTAAAACCTAAGTAAATTAACCAAAGAACCCTAGCAGAGAGAGAGAAATTGGGAGGGGAGGTTTACAGAGGGTGCAGGGGCAAGGAGGCAGGCCCGACGACGGCCAAGGTTGGGAGGGGGAAGCAGAGGAGGGAGGCGAGGGCCGACGGGTCGGGGGCGAGCGCGCCGGGGTCGAGGGCGAGTGCCTGGGTCGGGGGCGAGTGCCGGCGCCGGGGTCGGGGGCGAGGGCCGGGTCGGGGGCGAGCGCCGGGGTCGGGGTCGGGTGTGAGGGCAGGGTCGGGGGCGAGCGCCGGCGCCGGGGTCGGGGTCGGGGCAAGGGCCGGGTCGGGGGCGAGCACCGGCATTGGGGTCGGGGTGAGCGACGGGGGAAGAGAGAGTGGGATTTGGGGGGAAAATGCGGTATGAAGCAGGGATAGTGAGAATTTTGGGTTAAGTGGACGTAGCAGCAGCGCGTTTGGCCAAAATGCGCTGCTACTACCTTCAGTAGCTGCAGCGATTTGTAGGAAAACCACTGCTACAACCTTCAGTAGCATTAGCAGTTTATACGAAACGCGCTACTACTTCCTTCCAGTTTTCCTTTTTCTTTTCCATTATTTTCTCCCACTTTTATTTCCAGAGAGCAGTGAACGAAGGGAGGGCGATATATATTGCATCATCTGACGGTTAAATATGTATGCAAAATAGGAACATATATATTACATCATTGGACCCATGCATAATAATGGCTAAGTGTGTATACAAAATAGGAACATATATATATATATATTACATCATTTGACTGATAACATGCGGTTCCTCAGCGCTGATGATTTCGTTTTTGAGTCAACTTCTTTCCCTTCTTGTTCTTCGAAGAATAATTGAGCCCCTCATTGTGACTTTGCCTTTTCCATGGAGTACCATTTTTCTTTGGTAATGTAGTATTGATTCTTCTTTTGACGTATACTTCTTCATCATCGTCATCTTCCCTCATTGGGTTGCCCTACTGATCATAGTCTTCCTCGTTGGCGACTCCACCCATTCCAATGATGTTCCTTTTGCCTCTCCTCAAGACAACACGACTGGGATTGCATGGGTCGGTTATGAAGAAGCATTGTGTCACATGCTTAGCGTGTACCCATAGCTCGTTTTTTGCGATAGCGTTCACGGTAGCACTCTTGGCGTCTGGTATACTCATGGTAGTGAAAATCTGCTTTTCTCTTTCGACATTCTTTGCCCATCTGACACGGAACATCGTCGTGTTGTGCAGTCCAGAGTAGTCAAGCTCCCAGACCTCCTTGACCCTTCCATAAAATCGTACAGTTGCGTCATTGTCCCTGCCGGTCATGCATTCCATCGTCACCCGTGAGTTCTGATCATCACTGTCCATATATTTGGCCTCCGTGTAGAATGTGTATCCGTTGATATCATATGCCTGATAGGTTACGAGGTTGGGCAAGGGGCCATGTGCTAAGGCGTATATGAGCAATCCTTCCTTAGAGCCCTCCTCCGGGGATTAGCAATAATATGCTCTTACAACCAATGCAGGAAAGTGGAGTTGTGCTCTCTAGTAACTTCCGCGTTTGTCCTGCATACCCCCCGGTCATGATACTTCTTTGTGATACTTTCTTTGTGCAGTGCCACGAAAGGATCTACCTCGTCTAGGTGTTGTAGCACTACCAAGTTTGCTCTGTCAAAGTCGCTGCATCGATCTGAGTATGCCACGTGCAGTTCCCTGCGACCGTTGCAGTGACCATCTGTCAGGACCCCGACTCAATGCCACATCGATCTAGCATGTAACACCTCATATCACTTTGTGGCCTCACGCATGGTATCCCCACGGGTGTCGCCTTACCTTTGCCCGGGACCGTTTGCGCCTTTTGGCACACGTATATGATAGTGTCGCTAGCATCCATATGATAAGGAGCCCGGGCTGACATGGCTAGTCGTGAACCCAAAGTGGCACTAACTTACAGGGACAGGGATACATGACCCAGCAACGAACGTGTCGGTCATCTGCGAGTGAATCCGGCCTGTAGAAAGTGGGCTAGCAGGACTCCGGTAAACCGGGCTGTAGCAGGCTAACAGGACTCTGGTAGGCACCGCGTGACATTTCCCCGAAGGGACAGACACAGGAACGAAGAAGGACACATGATGGCCAACCTAAGTGTTCTGGAGCAGTAGCAAGCTACCAGGGCTCAGTGGAAGCACTAGGAGACATTTCCTGGTAAGAGAGGCTACTAAGGATAAACAACTAGATAGTCAGATCCCACACATAGCAATACACATTACACGTACGCATAACATGCAAGTATGTGTTGTACAACACGGCATCACAGCATAACTCAACAACTCATATAGATAGAGGCTCAAAAGAGCCATCATAACATTTATTACAAACAGGGGTCACATGACCCAACATTCAGAGCAAACAAGCAACAAGCGGAAGCATTACATGTCTGAGTACAGACATCTACAAATGAAAAAGGCTAAAGAGCCTGACTATCTACAACATCTGATCAAGATCGTAGCTGAGGTACAAGCTACTCGGCGAAGTCCACGAGAACACTAGAAAGACCGAAGTATCCGCTGCAAAAACATAAATAAAGCAACATGAGTACGAAGGTACTCAGCAAGACCTAGATCAGATCCTATCATACATGCATTTGTATCAAGAAGGTAATGTGGGGTTTAGTTGCAGCAAGCCAGCTTTGACTCAGTGGCTATCCTGTTCTACGACTACGAGCAACTCTTGAGGTGAGACAACATACACGAGTCCACTAATCACCACACAATAAACTACTATGGATTCATCCCCGTCTCCCTACGAGAAGGCCATCCATAGCACTCACACTTGTCTTGAGCATTTTAGAGTATCCACTTTAAGTTGTCTATGTACCATGTAAGCATCCAAGAAGTCCATAACCGCGGACCCGGCTATTCGAATAGATCATGTTAACCCTGCAGGGGTGTACTTCTTCACGCACGCTCTCGCCACTTACCGCCATGTACACGTCATGTAACTCGGCAACCTTCAAGCAGAAGCCTGGCGAGGGTGTCGGCCACGACCTGACTAACCACACAAGACTCTAGTCTAGGTTTATCACCTATTCGGGTTCCATCCGCAAGGAGATCCGGCCGGGGTTTCGCTCACGGCCCCAAACGATGTGTGCAGGGTTCCCGAGCCCACCATCCGGGTGCCACTCGGTACACCAGGCCACGTGTGCCTAGTCTGTCCCAAGCCCACCCCGTCGGGTGCCACTTGGTAGAAAAATAGCACTACCTACAAACACCAGAAACTAGTTGCGACTCCTGGACAGAGATCAAGTGGGTTAATAAGTCGAGAGGGGCACTTAAGCATTCCAATGCGTGGTAGTAGCTAGTCATTGGGCAACATACACAGAACTCAGTGCTTAAGGACAGTTCCAGTGAGACAACCCAGCATGTACTCCTACATGGCCTCTCACCGCTACCTTCACCAAATCGTGTTCACACACTTAACTCTCAGCACGAGAACATATCATAACACTCCAATTCATTCCCAATGAATCAGAGCTGATACAACTCTAAGCAATAGCAGGCATGGCATGGTAGGAACAACAATGGCTTCAATCAACTCCTACACATGCTAGTGGGTTTCAACTATTTACTGTGGCAATGACAGGTCATGTAGAGGAATGGGTTCAACTACCGCAGCACAAAGTAGCAGATGAATCATTGTTGTCCTAATGCAATAACAAAGAGCAGGAGCGAGAGAGTAGGATTTTATCGGAATGAACAAGGGGGTTTGCTTGCCTGGTAGATCAACAAGGGGGCACTGCTCCTCATACAGGTACTCTGGAACACTCTCCGGAGCAGGACCTATCGAGAAGGAACGGTGTCGACAATCAAAACACAAGCATATGCAACAATATGATGCATGAACATGGCATGAAGATGTGATGTGGTTTGAGCTAATGCAGCTAGCAATCATTTGGTTGAAGTTCATTTGAACCAAGAGTTCAAATGCAACTCCAAATTAACTCTTTATAAATGCCATTTACATGTTTTCTCTGATAAGTTGGTTTTGCTAATTTTCTGGAATTCCTGATTAATTTAAATCCAGAAAATAAACAATTGCGTCAGCATGACGTCATGCCTACGTCAGCAGGTCAACGGTGCTGACCAGGTCAAACCTGACGTGTGGGGTCCACACGTTAGTGATAGTGCTAAACAAGGGGGTTTTACTAATCTAGTTAAAAGATTAGGGCGCAGGGGCCCACTGTCAGTGTCAGAGGGTTAAATAAGCAGTGATTAGCACTAAGCTAATCACCTGACAGGCCGGGCCCACGTGGCAGGGCTCAGGCGACGGGGCTTGCTGCCGGCGACCTCTGGACGCGGCGGAGTCCGCGCCACAAGCCACGGGGGTGGCGTCTGAGAGCACCGGGGCGTAGCCCGGGCTCTCACGCATCTGGTGGGGCAGGTGGGAGGAGCTGGGGGGGCCGGAGCTCGTCGGAGCGATGCTCACGGTGGCGGCCAGAGCACGGGCTCGAGCGGGGATGAGGCTGCGGTGTGCGGGGGAGAGAACGGAGAGGGGGAGGAGGAGCAGCAGCTCACAGCGGTTGCAGCGGGCGTCGAAGCGGGCTCGGGAACAGCCAACGGCGACGTGTGGGTGGTGGAGATCCACGGCGGCTGGCGGTGAAGAAGACGACGGTGGCGGCAATGGAGCGCGTCCCTGGTCGCTTGGCTCGTCGAGGACGATGAAGGCGATGAGGCGGAGCTTCTGGACTCGGGTGAAGGGCGAAGAGGTGGCTCTGGCCGTGGCAGCAGCGAGTGGCACTCTCCGGTGCGGTCGGTGAAGAGAGGGAGAAGGAGCCAGAGGAGGGGAGAGGACTGGGGAGAGTGAGAGGGGTACGGGGCGTCGCGTGGCATCATCCGGATCATCCAGAGCGACGAGGGGGAGGACAGGCAGGCAGGGAGGGAGGAGGTGGCGCGGCGCGGCGGTGCGCCCGTCGGGCACGCGCCCGTCCTCTTGTCGGGGAGGAAGATGACAGAGGAGGGGGCCCAGGTGGGCTGGGCTGGCCAGCTGGGCCGGCCAGGCTGCACAGGACCGGGCTGCACAGGAGCTAAGCGCCAGGTAAGTTTTCTCCTGTTTTGTTTCTTTTTTCTATTTTCTGACATTTGTTTGGTTTAAAAAAAATACTAAACCATTTTATTTTCTTATGCCAATTTTTATGGAGGCTAGTTATATATTCCAGAGCTCCTTTATAAATGGCATAATTTTTGGACATATATTATGTATATAACAAATATATATCAAATGCAAATAATTATGCATTAATTCCAAATGCCCAAAATAAAGACTTATGAGCTACTAAAAATATTGGTTTCATTTTTATCTCTGTCCAATATTTTCAGAGAGCAACATGAGCATTTTCTTGGACCTTTTTGGAACAATTTTTATTTGGGTCATTTTCAGAGATGATCCTGAGGGTTTCACAAATCCTCATTTCAGAATTAAATGAAATTTAAACATGATGCACACATGACTAGCTAGTCTAGATCATACCAGACTAGGGATGTGACAACTCGCCCCCACTTGAAAAAATCTCGTCCCGAGATTCAGGGGTCGACGAAAAGAAAGTGGGGTGCTCCAGTCGAAGACGATCTTCTCGCTCCCAAGTAGCTTTTCTCTCGGAATGATGAGACCACTGAACCTTGAGAAACTTGATGTTCTGACGTTGAGTGACACGCTCTGCTTGATCAAGAATGCGAACCGGGTACTCTCGGTATGTGAGGTTATCTTGGAGATCAAGCGTTTCGTGGTCCACTCTGCGGATAGGATCCGAGAAGGAACGCCTGAGTTGAGAGACGTGGAAGACATCATGGACTCGAGAAAGATGTGGGGGTAGTTCCAACTGGTTGGCAACCTCCCCTCGTTTAGCGAGAATGCGAAAAGGACCAATGTAACGAGGAGCCAACTTGCCCTTGATACCGAATCGATGGGTACCCTTCATGGGAGTAACCCGAAGGTAAGCTTTGTCGCCAACTTTATAAGTCATGTCCTTATGATGACGATCATACTAGCTCTTTTGACGAGACTGGGCTGTTTTCAAGTTCCCACGAATGATGCGAACTTGCTCTTCTGCCTCCTGGATCATGTCCGGTCCAAAGAGTTGTCTTTGACCGGTTTCTGACCAGTTCAAAGGTGTTCGACATCTTCGTACATAGAGAACCTCAAAAGGAGCTTTCTTGAGACTGGATTGATAGCTATTGTTATAAGCAAACTCGGCGAAAGGAAGACATTTCTCCCAATCCATACTGAATGAGATAACGCAAGCTCTAAGCATGTCTTCAAGAATTTGGTTGACCCTTTCCACCTGACCACTCGACTGAGGGTGGAAAGCGGTACTGAAGGAAAGATGGGTTCCCATGGCAGTTTGGAAACTCTCCCAGAAATGAAAAGTGAAAAGACTACCACGGTCTGAATTGATCTCTAGTGGAACACCATGAAGTGAAACTATTCGAGAAATATATAAGTCAGCGAGCTGACTAGCGGTGATACTCTCTCGAACAGGTAGGAAGTGCGCCACTTTGGAGAGACGATCAACGACTATGAAGATAGCGTTATTCCCTTTCTTTGTCCTGGGAAAGCCGGTGATGAAGTCCATACCAACTTTATCCCATTTCCATTCAGGAATAGCTAAAGGCTGAAGGGTGCCAGCAGGCCTTTGATGCTCTGCCTTAACGCGAGAACAAACGTCACAGTTAGCAATAAACTGAGCAATTTCTCTCTTCATCCTAGTCCACCAGAACCTCTGGCGTAGGTCCTGATACATCTTAGTACTACCGGGATGAATCGTGAGAGGAGACTCATGCGCCTCCTTAAGAATCAATTGTCGCAGATGTTGATTCTTGGGAACCACCAAATGATTCTCAAAGAAAACAGCACCACGATCATCCATAGAGAAACATCCACCAACTCCCTTCTTAATGTTTCTCTTGATGCGGATAACACCCCTATCAAATGTCACATCCCTAGCTTCAGGCATTGCTCTAGGTCAGCTTCATGTGTGCATCATGTCTATATTTTTGAAAAACTTGAATTGAGGAATATTGGAAGCCTCAAAACCCTAAATAAAAGGGGGGCAAAAACCCTAGAAATCTTATTCATTGCTCCAAAAGGCTCTTCTTAAATGTTTGATAATTTTTGGTAAGGGTTCTGGTCCCAACCAAAATATTGAACATTTTTAAAGAATTATTTTTGGGACTTTGGATTTAATTCATTAGCTATTTGAATTTGAATTATATTCATATAATTAGAATATAATTTAAATACCCCTGAAATATTTTATAAGCTTTTGGAAAAGTCCATCTAGCAGTATAAAATATTCAGAGGAGTTTTGGCATTGTTTGAATTATTTTTAAATTCAAAACAGTGGCAAAACAGATTAAATAAAAGAAAACAGAACAAAAATAGAAAACAGTAAATAGAAAAAAAAAAGAGAGAGAGAGAGAAGCCCAGCTTACCTGGCCTCACCGTGCAGCCCACCAGAACTGGCCCAGCTGGCCAGCCCATCTGGCTGGCCCAGCCCACCTCCTCCTCCCCCTTGTCATCTTCCTCCCCTCGCACCGAAGCAGCTCGGTGGCGAGCGCCGATGCCGCCTCGGCCACCTCCTGCTTCCACCGAGGCGTTTCCGAGCCTCCCCGTCACGCCTCGTGTCCCCTCGCTCCTCTTCCTCTCTCGCTGCTTCCTCTCTCTTCCCTGAACACTCTCCCCCCTCCTCTGTTTCCCTCCCCGAACGGAGCCGCCGCCACCGACGAGAGCCACCGTGGCTACCGGCCACCCCACGGCTCCCCGATGCCTCCCAGAGCTCCGCCGGTCCTCCCTCTACCTCCTCAACGAGCCACGAGGCCCCAGACGTGCCGCAACACCGCCCTCGATGTCTTCTTCAACCTCGGGACCGCCGGCCATCTTCATCAAATTCGTCGGCTCTGGTGCCTCCCCGAGCTCCCCGAGGCCACCGTCGCAACCCCTGTGAGCTCCACTCCGTTTCCCCCCCCCCTTCATTTTGCTCGTTCCCGTGCCGTAGCACCCCGGCCACATTCCCGAGCACCGCCGTCCTCCATGGCCGCGTAGCTCTCCTGACCCGAGCCCCTCTGCTCGAACCCGTGGCACCAGCGCGCTTCTGGTGGCCCGCGGATGCCGTCTGGACCATCAGTTTCTCTTCTAGCGCGCCGCAGCCCAATCCCGCACATGGCCGAACTCCGGCCGCCGCCTCGGGCTCCACTCCGGCGAACCCCGGCCACCCCCGCATCTCTCGTTGGCCCTATTAGATGCGCGCGAGTCCGGGCATCCCGTAGAGCCCCTCCGCCGCTCTTTTGGTCATCGGAGGGCGAATCCCGACGCTCTCCGCCGTCCCTGGCCTCGCCGGCGACGAGCCGCGGGTCAACTCCGGCGAGTTTGACCCGGGTTTGACCCCCTCTCTCTCACTGACATATGGGCCCACGCCCTTAACTAACCACGGTTAACCCCATGTTTAGTTTAAGTTAATCACAGTGGCCCCACGCGTCAGCTTTGACTGTGCTGACGTGGCCTTTGACCCGGCCCCACCTGCCATTGACACTAACTAGCCCTGTGTCACTGACGTGTGGCCCCCACACGTCAGGTTTGACCCCAGCCAGCCACAGTTGACCACTAACGTCATGCTGACGTCATGCTGGCGCAATATATATATTTCTGGATTTAATTTAAATCAGGAAATTCCAGAATATTATTTAAACTTCAAAAATTCATAACTTTTATTCTGTAACTCCAAATTGGACAAATTATATATGAAAAATTATCAGAAAAATTCAAGGAATCCATCTGTACCATTTTCATGCATGTTAGAACAACTTATCACTACTGTTTAGGACAAATGAAGTGAATGACATTTGAATAATCACATATGGAGTTTGAATTTGAATCTTGTATTCAAACCAACTTCATTTAATCTGTTGCTAGATGCATTAGCTCAAAACACATTCATTTTGCCATGTCATGATCATGCATCATATTGTGCATTGCATTGATTGTGTTCCTTTTTGTGTTGCTGGTATTTGTCCCCTCTCGATAGACGCGATACCGATGATGTGATCGTTGACACTGATGAAGACTCAATGTTATCTTCAGAAGTGCCAGGCAAGCAAAACCCCCTTGTTCATTCCGATACAATCCTACTCTCTCGCTCCTGCTCTCTTTTAATGCATTAGGACAACACCGATTCATCTGTTACTTGCTGCGGTAGCTGAACCCCTTTATCCTCTGCATGACCTGTCATTGCCACAGTAAATAGATGAAACCCACTAGCATGAGTAGGAGTTGTTTGAGCCCTGTTGTGCCTACTCATCCATGTTTGTTTGTCAAGCCTGCTACTGCTTAGAGTTGAGTCAGGTCTGATTCATCGGGGATGAATCAGAGGCGTGTGAACATGTCCTACTATGTGTGAGCTAAGTGTGTGAACACGATTTGGTAAAGGTAGCGGTGAGAGGCCATGTAGGAGTACATGGTGGGTTGTCTCATTGTAGCCGTCCTCAGGAACTGAGTTCTGTTTTTGTGATCCATGATTCAGCTACTACCATACATTGGGCCCTGAAATATGACCCCGCTCGACTTCTTATTCACCCTTGTCCTCTGTCCAGGAGTTGCAAGTAGTTTCTGGTGTTTGTAGTATGCTGGAGGCCGTGGACAGCGTTGACCGTAGGGGTGGGCTGTGATGCGGTAGGCACGTGGCCGGGTAAACCGGGCGCCCGTTTGGTGTCACGGAACCCTGTTCACATCGTTTGGGGCTGTGAGCGAAACTCCGGCCGGATCTCCTCATGGATGGAACCCGAATAGGCGATAAACCTGGACTAGAGACTTGAGTGTTTAGGTAGGTCGTGGTCTACACCCACGTCGGCTTTCGCTTGAAGTCTGCCGAGCACATGTCGTGTGCAGACGCTAAGTGGTGGAAACATGTATGCAGAAGTACACCCCTGCAGGGTTAATATGATCTATTCGAATAGCTGTGTCCGCGGAAAAGGACTTCTGGGTTGCTTATATCAGTTCATAGACAAGTGAAAGTGGATACTCTAAAATACGCAAGATAAGCGTGAGTTCTATGGATGGCGTTCTCGTAGGGAGACGGGAGCGGATCCATAGTGGTGTATTGATATGGTGAATATGTGGACTCGTGTGTGCCACCTCAAAAGAGTTACTCGCAGTCGTAGTTTAGGATAGCCACCGAGTCAAAGCTGGCTTGCTGCAGTTAAACCCCACCACCCCTTTGTTGATAATGATGCATATGTAGTTAGTTCTGATGTCTTGCTGGGTACATTTGTACTCACGTTTGCCTATTTTATGTTTTTGCAGAGAGACTTCGGTCTCGCTAGTAGTTCCGCGTGGACTTCGACGTTTAGCTTGTTACCTCAGCTACGATCTTGTGCCCTTGGCAGGATCTGGTAGATAGTCAGGCTTCTCAGCCTTTTTCATTTATAGATGTCTGTACTCAGACATGATAGCTTCCGCTTGTGCCTTGACTTGTATGCTCTGATTGTTGGGTCATGAGACCCATGTTTGTAATGTCTCGCTCCTCGGAGCCTATTGAATAAACTACTTGAGTCGTAGAGTCATTTTGTGATGCCATGTTGTATTGCACATATCGAGCATATTGTGTGTATGTTGTTGAAATGCTTGGTATGTGTGGGATCTGACTATCTAGTTGTTTATCTTTAGTAGCCTCTCTTACCGGGAAATGTCTCCTAGTGTTTCCACCGAGCCATGGTAGCTTGCTACTGCTCCGGAACACTTAGGCTGGCCGGCATGTGTCCTTCTTCGTTCCTGTGTCTGTCCCTTCGGGGAAATGTCACGCGATGAATACCGGAGTCCTGTTAGCCCGCTACAGCCCAGTTCACCGGAGTCCTGCTAGCCCAGTGCTACAGCCTGGATTCACTCGCTGATGACCGACACGTTCGATGCTGCGTCACGGATGCCTGTCCCTGTAAGTCCGTGCCACTTTGGGTTTACGACTAGCCATGTCAGCCCGGGCTCCTTATCATATGGATGCTAGCGACACTGTCATATACGTGTGCCAAAAGGCGCAAACGGTCCCGGGCAAAGGTAAGGCGACACCCGTGGGAATACCGTGCGTGAGGCCGCAAGGTGATATGAGGTGTTACATGCTAGATCGATGTGGCATTGAGTCGGGGTCCTGACAGCGTTGGTATCAGAGCTTGACTGCCTGTAGGTTTACCAAGCCAAACTGGTCGAAGTTGAGTCTAGAAATTCTTTAGTTATATAAGGGAATTGATTGTGGGATGGAACGTAAGGCTCTTTTTACTCCTTATACCTCATGCTCTTCTGATCTGAGTCATCTTATCTTTCCTACGGGGTTAAGAAACTAGGCTTTCTCTTCTTTCTATCAGGATCACGAATTACTAATCCGTAGACTTATAAGATTGTTGATCCAAGCCTCAGTTCAGTTCCTACTACTTTTGTATGTTAACTGATGATCTCGAAACCTTGATATTGTGCTTCTGAGTGGTTATGCCACCATTTTTTGTGATTGTCTCAAATCTTTTCTGAGCATTTACAGCCGTTATGCTGTCCGAGTCATCCCAGGTTTCTAAATAGTCTGAAGCATTTGCAAAATTCCTTCCTCCCGTTCCGATGTTCCTTTGGGCCAGATTAACCACACTAATCGGTGAGTTGAGGTACTTTGTTACCTCGGCGTATATGTTGGAGATATTATTATGACCCTAGGTGTCTTAGGGGATCATCTAGTAATTTAGCTATGATTTGTGTTCCTAGTGTGATGATTCTGGCCTTTATTCGCAAAAGCATTCCGTGTTGCTACTTAGTAGTAGGTATTCTATTCCTGGGTTCTTGAATCCGAGATTCACTCTACTTACTTCATGTTGATAGCAATTGCTAGCGCCTTTAGGATATTAGTAACCTTTGCGATAGTCCTTGAAGTGCGTGGTATCTTCCTCTTCCAAATACCATGAACTACTTATGGCAGAAGTTCCTCGTTGAACTGAAATATCACAACAGGATTATTCTTGATGAGTTCTTCAATATATATTGTGGCTCTGCCAGTTCTACCTTTCTGCATGGGTTATCCGGAAGAAATATGTGGAATTCGTTCGACATGCTAAACCATGCATCCACAACTCAGAAAATCGTATGTTCCTTTGAGTTGTCCCTCTTTAGTTGTCTTCTGACCCTCGTCTATCAATTGATAGTCAAGAGTATGCGTGCGTTCGTTTATCGATGCCTGTTACTCTTGTGGTCCATCAAGCCATTCTATCGCAGAATGACTAGGAGAAACAAACTCCAGTACCTCTTCCCTATCCAGGATTGGGCCAAAGAAGTTGTGCTCCGCAGATCAAATTGCTAATCCAGCTTTTGGTTCTGTTCTACCTTGGAGTATTACCCCCTTTATGTCAGAATTGTCATGCGAACTGCACCAACTCTCATGAATTTTGACGTAGTGATACTTCTCACCATCACTAGTCATTCCTCGGCCCTCGTGTTGATGCAACCGGAATACCGGCAAATGAATCGTGATGTGTGAAATCAATACTCCCAGCAACCTCGTTGCTTGGTAGTTAAATGGACGATAACCTCATTCTCAGCATATTGATTATTGAATCGTCACCCTAATACTGATTGTACTATCTAGTTCTTATTTCGGTGCACCCTTCGATTGATGAGTTAGGATCTTGTCAAGTCCTCACTCATTTGATCATATCGTCTTGCCCTCAAAAGCGAGATTGTTCTCGAGCTTAACAACATACCGGTGGTTCGTGATTTTCCGAATATCCTCTCGGAAGTATTACCAGGTTGTTCCCTGGCTGTTATGTTGAGCTCGTAATCAAGTTGGTTTTCTTATAAACCACCCTTTCTCCAAGAATCTGTGTTAGATATCCCTGAGCTAGTTGGTTAAGCTAGACAACAACTTGGAGAGTTGGAAGATAAAAGCTTGCCTGACTTAGTTCGTTCCAAAAGGATATCCTTGTGTAGTGTGTGTTGAAGAAAGATGATATCTTCATCGATTGGTCCCTGTGATCAGTTGCTGGACCTAACGTCTTATCAATCCTTTGATTTGAGTGTGGGCTATCGTCAAATCAAGTCAGAACCAACGATGTTCGTAGTGTTGTCTTCCTCGTGGTTGATCCCTCGAGCATACACCATTATATCTTTTGGGTCTGACCAATGCTATCACCGTGTTCACACGATGGTGGAAGTCCAGTGATATGGAAATTCCGATGAGTTGTTGTTGAGCCCATTGACAACATCCTTATCTCCTCCATGATGTTGTTGAACATTAAGTTAGTGTTGGAAACTTTTGAAAGCATTTTCTTCATGCTAGCTCATGAAGTACTTGTTTGATGAAAGGAGTGACTTCCTTTGATTCACGTGCATCTTGATGTAAGTTGCCGTCGTGAATTCGAGAAAGTTTGTTTTTTTGCTCCTTTGGAATCATCCCAAGTTGGTCATGCACGTGCGAAGAATTCTGTGGTCTGTTAGACTGATCATCTTCATTCCATATGGGTCCCTAGCACACCAAGCCACTGATTGATTTGTTCAAGGAGAAGAAGTTCCTTCTTAACAGCATGCCTTATGCAAGGATTTTGATATCCTCGTTGATGGTTCCCCACCTGAACTCGGTAGTGTTTTATTATAAGACTACCACGGGATCATGTTTGTCTGGGACAGCGTGTTCACATGTTTGTAGCAGAACCAGCTCATGTTTTGGAGCTTACTATCGTAGTTCATTCCCCGAGAATCTCGCAACGTCATCTCATCGATTTGTGTTGCAAACTTTCGTTTTTCTTCCTAGACTCGATGAGTCCGGAATATCCTGACACCAACCAGATCTGAATCTCAGGCAGATATGATGGTTGGAATATTTCCCAAGAATTATAATATTGGTCGCGCGATAACCGGTAAAGTGGATGTCGTGGCCAGCACCACCCAGCCGAAGGACCTATTATTGTGGTATCTTGAATGAAGCAGTTGGCCACCTTCCCATAAGGACTTCGTAGGATTTACTTCCTAGTTGCCCCTATGGATTTTTGTGTTCCCGAAGTCCGACCTTTTACTTGATGTTCTAGATATCAACCATATCTATGAATGGGTTACACTAGCACATCAAGGAGAACATTAGAAGCGGAGTGCTAAATGTCTCTCGGTCGATCATCCAGATTTTATTTCCTTGGCTTCGCTAAGGTGAAATCTGAGAAAGTGTTATCTTCCTTTGCATCTGCATCCTCCATCACCATTCATCATGGTAGCAAGTTGTTTATCGGACCTTGACACGGATGTTGGTAAGACCTTGATGAATGTGGAAATGCTCAAGTTCTTGAGGGCACGCTCAAGCGCTACGTGTTATCATCGGCTCTAACTGGGATTCCTCTTAGTTTCCTCGGCAATGCTATGACCTTTTCAACCAGTGAATTAACTCTCTAGTGTTGGGTTCTTCCCCAGTTACTAGAATCATTCCTAGCATTTGCATTTTGTTCCCAGCTTGCACCGCCAATGTGCCATTCTACCATGGGTCTCTTCCATTTCCGGTGATAAGCAAAAATCAACCATTGTGTTGTCTTCAACAAGGTAATCCACATCATTCAAGTCCGAGTATGCCATTCTACCGACCCCCTCCAAATGATCGCTTGTGATTGCCTTAGGCTGGTTTAAAGAGTTTCAATGATCTCTGAATCAAAAGTAATTCTTTTTGCCACTTAAGGGGATATCTCTACGAGTCACCTTTCCCCGAGGTGTATCATTATGCTATCATGGCAACTCAACTCCTCGCTACGTTGACAACCGATTACCACCTTAAGCGTGAAGTTGTTGTCTACCTAGTGAACCCCCGTCATCTGTCTCACTCCATTCCTTCAGATTGTGCTTCGTCTCCCAGCTGAAGAGATGATGCTATGTCTCATTCCGTGAGTTGTTCGATCTTCGAGAAGATCGACCCTTCTAGAGTCTCCTTCCCTCTAGGTCATGTTGGCAGGATTTCTCAGAGCAAGACTTCAAGACAATAATGGTGATCGAATCAACGTTCCTATGAAGTGCAACCTGGATCGTGAAGATTGTACTAGTTTGCGTTTCCCCTTCGTTCTACCCTACGCTTGAATCTCGAGACGAGATTCTTGTTTAGTGGGGGTGAGTTGTCACATCCCTAGCTTCAGGCATTGCTCTAGGTCAGCTTCATCTGTGCATCATGTCTATATTTTTGAAAAACTTGAATTGAGGAATATTGGAAGCCACAAAACCCTAAATAAAAGGGGGGCAAAAACCCTAGAAATCTTATTCATTGCTCCAAAAGGCTCTTCTTAAATGTTTGATAATTTTTGGTAAGGGTTCTGGTCCCAACCAAAATATTGAACATTTTTAAAGAATTATTTTTGGGACTTCGGATTTAATTCATTAGCTATTTGAATTTGAATTATATTCATATAATTAGAATATAATTTAAATACCCCTGAAATATTTTATAAGCTTTTGGAAAAGTCCATCTAGCAGTATAAAATATTCAGAGGAGTTTTGGCATTGTTTGAATTATTTTTAAATTCAAAACAGTGGCAAAACAGATTAAATAAAAGAAAACAGAACAAAAATAGAAAACAGTAAATAGAAAAAAAAGAGAGAGAGAGAAGCCCAGCTTACCTGGCCTCACCGTGCAGCCCACCAGAACTGGCCCAGCTGGCCAGCCCATCTGGCCGGCCCAGCCCACCTCCTCCTCCCCCTTGTCATCTTCCTCCCCTCGCACCGAAGCAGCTCGGTGGCGAGCGCCGATGCCGCCTCGGCCACCTCCTGCTTCCACCGAGGCGTTTCCGAGCCTCCCCCTCACGCCTCGTGTCCCCTCGCTCCTCTTCCTCTCTCGCTGCTTCCTCTCTCTTCCCCGAACACTCTCCCCCCTCCTCTGTTTCCCTCCCCGAACGGAGCCGCCGCCACCGACGAGAGCCACCGTGGCTACCGGCCACCCCACGGCTCCCCGACGCCTCCCAGAGCTCCGCCGGTCCTCCCTCTACCTCCTCAACGAGCCACGAGGCCCCAGACGTGCCGCAACACCGCCCTCGATGTCTTCTTCAACCTCGGGACCGCCGGCCATCTTCATCAAATTCGTCGGCTCTGGTGCCTCCCCGAGCTCCCCGAGGCCACCGTCGCAACCCCTGTGAGCTCCACTCCGTTTCCCCCCCCCCTTCATTTTGCTCGTTCCCGTGCCGTAGCACCCCGGCCACATTCCCGAGCACCGCCGTCCGCCATGGCCGCGTAGCTCTCCTGACCCGAGCCCCTCTGCTCGAACCCGTGGCACCAGCGCGCTTCTGGTGGCCCGCGGATGCCGTCTGGACCATCAGTTTCTCTTCTAGCGCGCCGCAGCCCAATCCCGCACATGGCCGAACTCCGGCCGCCGCCTCGGGCTCCACTCCGGTGAACCCCGGCCACCCCCGCATCTCCCGTTGGCCCTATTAGATGCGCGCGAGTCCGGGCATCCCGTAGAGCCCCTCCGCCGCTCTTTTGGTCATCGGAGGGCGAATCCCGACGCTCTCCGCCGTCCCTGGCCTCGCCGGCGACGAGCCGCGGGTCAACTCCGGCGAGTTTGACCCGGGTTTGACCCCCTCTCTCTCACTGACATATGGGCCCACGCCCTTAACTAACCACGGTTAACCCCATGTTTAGTTTAAGTTAATCACAGTGGCCCCACGCGTCAGCTTTGACTGTGCTGACGTGGCCTTTGACCCGGCCCCACCTGCCATTGACACTAACTAGCCCTATGTCACTGACGTGTGGCCCCCACACGTCAGGTTTGACCCCAGCCAGCCACAGTTGACCACTAACGTCATGCTGACGTCATGCTGGCGCAATATATATATTTCTGGATTTAATTTAAATCAGGAAATTCCAGAATATTATTTAAACTTCAAAAATTCATAACTTTTATTCTGTAACTCCAAATTGGACAAATTATATATGAAAAATTATCAGAAAAATTCAAGGAATCCATCTGTACCATTTTCATGCATGTTAGAACAACTTATCACTACTGTTTAGGACAAATGAAGTGAATGACATTTGAATAATCACATATGGAGTTTGAATTTGAATCTTGTATTCAAACCAACTTCATTTAATCTGTTGCTAGATGCATTAGCTCAAAACACATTCATTTTGCCATGTCATGATCATGCATCATATTGTGCATTGCATTGATTGTGTTCCTTTTTGTGTTGCTGGTATTTGTCCCCTCTCGATAGACGCGATACCGATGATGTGATCGTTGACACTGATGAAGACTCAATGTTATCTTCAGAAGTGCCAGGCAAGCAAAACCCCCTTGTTCATTCCGATACAATCCTACTCTCTCACTCCTGCTCTCTTTTAATGCATTAGGACAACACCGATTCATCTGTTACTTGCTGCGGTAGCTGAACCCCTTTATCCTCTGCATGACCTGTCATTGCCACAGTAAATAGATGAAACCCACTAGCATGAGTAGGAGTTGTTTGAGCCCTGTTGTGCCTACTCATCCATGTTTGTTTGTCAAGCCTGCTACTGCTTAGAGTTGAGTCAGGTCTGATTCATCGGGGATGAATCAGAGGCGTGTGAACATGTCCTACTATGTGTGAGCTAAGTGTGTGAACACGATTTGGTAAAGGTAGCGGTGAGAGGCCATGTAGGAGTACATGGTGGGTTGTCTCACTGTAGCCGTCCTCAGGAACTGAGTTCTGTGTTTGTGATCCATGATTCAGCTACTACCATACATTGGGCCCTGAAATATGACCCCGCTCGACTTCTTATTCACCCTTGTCCTCTGTCTAGGAGTTGCAAGTAGTTTCTGGTGTTTGTAGTATGCTGGAGGCCGTGGACAGCGCTGACCGTAGGGGTGGGCTGTGATGCGGTAGGCACGTGGCCGGGTAAACCGGGCGCGCGTTTGGTGTCACGGAACCCTGTTCACATCGTTTGGGGCTGTGAGCGAAACTCCGGCCGGATCTCCTCATGGATGGAACCCGAATAGGCGATAAACCTGGACTAGAGACTTGAGTGTTTAGGTAGGTCGTGGTCTACACCCACGTCGGCTTTCGCTTGAAGTCTGCCGAGCACATGTCGTGTGCAGACGCTAAGTGGTGGAAACATGTATGCAGAAGTACACCCCTGCAGGGTTATCATCATCTATTTGAATAGCCGTGTCCGCGGAAAAGGACTTCTGGGTTGCTTATATCAGTTCATAGACAAGTGAAAGTGGATACTCTAAAATACGCAAGATAAGCGTGAGTGCTATGGATGGCGTTCTCGTAGGGAGACGGGAGCGGATCCATAGTGGTGTATTGATATGGTGAATATGTGGACTCGTGTGCGCCACCTCAAAAGAGTTACTTGCAGTCGTAGTTCAGGATAGCCACCGAGTCAAAGCTGGCTTGCTGCAGTTAAACCCCACCATCCCCTTTGTTGATAATGAAGCATATGTAGTTAGTTCTGATGTAAGTCTTGCTGGGTACATTTGTACTCACGTTTGCCTATTTATGTCTTTGCAGAGAGACTTCGGTCTCGCTAGTAGTTCCGCGTGGACTTCGACGTTTAGCTTGTTACCTCAGCTACGATCTTGTGCCCTTGGCAGGATCTGGTAGATAGTCAGGCTTCTCAGCCTTTTTCATTTATAGATGTCTGTACTCAGACATGATAGCTTCCGCTTGTGCCTTGACTTCCGAGCAGGAGCGAGATATTACAAACATGGGTCTCATGACCCAACACTCAGAGCATACAAGTCAAAGCACAAGCGGAAGCTATCATGTCTGAGTACAGACAACTATAAATGAAAAAGGCTGAGAAGCCTGACTATCTATCAGATCCTGCCGAGGGCACAAGATCGTAGCTGAGGTAACAAGCTAAACGTCGAAGTCCACGCGGAACTACTAGCGAGACCGAAGTCTCTCTGCAAAAACATAAATAGGCAAACGTGAGTACAAATGTACCCAGCAAGACTTACATCAGAACTAACTACATATGCTTCATTATCAACAAAGGGGATGGTGGGGTTTAACTGCAGCAAGCCAGCTTTGACTCGGTGGCTATCCTGAACTACGACTACAAGTAACTCTTTTGAGGTGGCGCACACGAGTCCACATATTCACCATATCAATACACCACTATGGATCCGCTCCCGTCTCCCTACGAGAACGCCATCCATAGCACTCACGCTTATCTTGCGTATTTTAGAGTATCCACTTTCACTTCTCTATGAACTGATATAAGCAACCCAGAAGTCCTTTTCCGCGGACACGGCTATTCGAATAGATGATGATAACCCTGCAGGGGTGTACTTCTTCATACATGTTTCCACCACTTAGCGTCTGCACACGACATGTGCTCGGCAGACTTCAAGCGAAAGCCGACGTGGGTGTAGACCACGACCTACCTAAACAGTCAAGTCTCTAGTCCAGGTTTATCGCCTATTCGGGTTCCATCCATGAGGAGATCCGGCCGGAGTTTCGCTCACAGCCCCAAACGATGTGAACAGGGTTCCGTGACACCAAACGGGCGCCCGGTTTACCCGGCCACGTGCCTACCGCATCACAGCCCACCCCTACGGTCAGCGCTGTCCACGGCCTCCAGCATACTACAAACACCAGAAACTACTTGCAACTCCTGGACAGAGGACAAGGGTGAATAAGAAGTCGAGCGGGGTCATATTTCAGGGCCCAATGTATGGTAGTAGCTGAATCATGGATCACAAACACAGAACTCAGTTCCTGAGGACGGCTACAGTGAGACAACCCACCATGTACTCCTACATGGCCTCTCACCGCTACCTTTACCAAATCGTGTTCACACACTTAGCTCACACACAGTAGGACATGTTCACACGCCTCTGATTCATCCCCGATGAATCAGACCTGACTCAACTCTAAGAAGTAGCAGGCATGACAAACAAACATGAATGAGTAGGCACAACAGGGCTCAAACAACTCCTACTCATGCTAGTGGGTTTGATCTATTTACTATGGCAATGACAGGTCATGCAGAGGATGAAGGGGTTCAGCTACCGCAGCAAGTAACAGATGAATCGGTGTTGTCCTAATGCATTAAAAGGGAGCAGGAGCGAGAGAGTAGGATTGTATCGGAATGAACAAGGGGGTTTTGCTTGCCTGGCACTTCTGAAGATAACATTGAGTCTTCATCAGTGTCAACGATCACATCATCGGTACACGTCTATCGAGAGGGGACAAATACCGGCAAATACAGAAAAGACACAATCAATGCAATGCACAATATGATGCATGATCATGACATAGCAAAATGAATGTGTTCTGGGCTAATGCATCTAGCAACAAGTTAAATGAAGTTGGTTTGAATACAAGATTCAAATTCAAACTCCATATGTGATTATTTAAATGCCATTCACTTCATTTGCCCTAAACAGTAGTGATAAGTTGTTCTAACATGCATGAAAATGGTACAGATGGATTCCTTGAATTTTTCTGATAATTTTTCATATATAATTTATTTAATTTGGAGTTACGGTTAATTTTCTATGATTTATTGAAGTTTTAGCTATTTTCTGAAATTAATAAATCATTTTAGATTCATTTAAATTCCAGAAAGGAATTATTGCGTCAGCAATAGGTCATGCTGACCTCAGCATAGTCAACAGGGGCTGGTCCGGGTCAAACCTGACCAGTGGGGCCCACTGGTCAGTGACACACCGCTGGCATGAGTCACTGACGTGTGGGGCCAGTCAAAAGCCACGTCAGCAAGTCAAACTGACATCGAGGCCCACATGTTAGTGAGAGAGAGAGCTAACAGGGGGTTATTTAACTTAACCCGTGTTTTTAACAGCAGCGGTCCCACATGTCATGCACAAGGGTTTAATTAACTGAGTGATTAGCACCTAACCTAATGCTCCACGTCAGCTGGTGACGCCGGCGACCACGGCGACGGCGAGACCTCGCCGGAGTTGCTTGGGACGGCGCTACGGCCCGCGGCTGGTCGCGCTGAGGGCACCAAGAGGAAGCCCGTGCTCCCGCGCATCTAGGGGGACCCACGAGAGGGCGTGGGGTGGCCGGAGTTGAGCGCGGCATCGACCCCGGCGGCGGCCGGAGCTCGGGGGTTCGCGGGACCGGCGCTATGGTGCATGGGAGGAGGGGTTGGTGGTTGCTACGGGCTCCTGGGAGCGCTCTGAGTACGACTGCGTGCTCGGTTTGGACGGAGGCGAACCAAAACGACGACGGCGACAAGTCCGGCGCCGGTGAGGTCTCGGTCTCGACGGAACTATGGCCTAGGGCTCGCAAAAACGAGGGGAGAGAGAGGGGTTCTGCACAGAGGCTCACCGCGGAGCTGTAGGGAGGGTCAGTGGGCTCGGGGGCGCGCCGGAGTGCAGCGAATCGACGGCGACGACCTCCGATGGCCGAGGAGGGGAACGGCGACGTGGGCGGCGATGCAGGGCGTCCGGGGCCTCGTGGCTTGGTGGAGAGGAAGACGACGTCGTGGCGGAGCTCGGAAGCGCGTCGGAGAGGAGAGGGGGTGGCTGTGGTCATGGCTACGGCGACGATGGCGGCGAGCTCCGCTCGGTGGTGTGCGCGAGAGGGAAACAGAGGAGGGAATAGGGTCCAGGGGGAGAGAGGGGAGGTGCAGGGGGCGAGGGGAAGTGTGTGGCGTCACCAGAGAGCTCGGGGAGGAAGCAGGAGGTGGCCAGAGCGGGGTGGAGGTGGCGCGCACGGCGGCGTCGCGGTGTCCGCGTCCTTCTGGCGAGGAGGAAGACGACAGGGGAGTAGCGGTGGCGGGCTGGGCCGGCCAGGGGGGGGGGAGCTGGGCCGGCTCTGGTGGCTGCGCGGGTAAGGCCAGGTAAGTGGACTTCTCTCTCTCTTTTTTTTCTCATTTACTGTTCTGTTTTATTTAATATCTTTTGCCACTGTTTTCAATTCCAAAATAATTTCATACAGTGCCAAAACATTCTGAAATATTTTATGTTACCTCTCTGGACTATTCCAAAAGTACATAAAACATTTCAAAGCATTTGAAAATATATTCATTATATATTATGAATATATCCCCAAATTCAAATAGATTATTGATTTAAATTCAGAGACCAAATAATTCCTTAAAAATATTCCAGAATTTTGGTTTGATATATAACTCTTGCCAAAATTCACAAAACTATTTTTAGGGCATTTTGGATTCACAGAATGTAATTTAAAGGGTGCTTGCCCTTCTTTTAATTAGGGTTTTGAGGCTTCTGAATTCCTCAGTTCAAATTTCATTTGAATTTAAACATGATGCAGCAACCAAGCTAGTCCATGGCCAGGGTAAAGCTAGGGATGTGACACCGTGGGAATACCGTGCGTGAGGCCGCAAGGTGATATGAGGTGTTACATGCTAGATCGATGTGGCATTGAGTCGGGGTCCTGACATCAAACTTCTGGTCAGTAATGATCTGATCCTCGAGGGTAGGTTTCGCCACCAAGGTAGAAAGGAATCCGTGAGGAGCAATGTGAAGGTTAAGCTTACAGAATTCCTCATGGAGAAGTGGTTGGCCTTGCTGCAACATGAGATTGTTGCAATAGGATTTACGGCTTAGAGCATCAGCCATGACATTAGCTTTGCTTGGGGTGTAGGTAATACCTAGATCATAATATGTGATCAACTCCAACCAACGTCTTTGCCTAAGGTTCAAATATGGTTGGGTGAAGATATACTTGAGACTCTGGTGATTGGTGTAGATCTCGCAACATTTACCAAGAAGGTAATGTCGCCAGGTCTTGAGTGCATAGACTATGGCTGCAAGCTCTAGATCATGTGTAGGATAATTCTCCTCATGTGGATGCAACTGTCGAGATGCATAGGCAATCACATGATGATCCTGCATAAGAATGCAACCTAGTCCCTGTCGTGAGGCGTCGCAGTAGATAACAAAGTCTTTAGTGAAATCCGGTGGCACAAGTATGGGAGCAGAAGTCAGGCGTCTTTTCAGTTCCTGAAAACTGTACTCACACTGTGGGGACCACTCAAACTTTTTATCCTTCTTGAGAAGTTCCGTGAGGGGTTTGGCTACTTTGGAGAAGTTTTCAACAAAGCGGCGGCAATAGCTGGCTAGACCAAGGAAACTCCTAACTTGTTTAACGGTTTCAGGTGGAGTCCAATCGAGAACGGCCTTAACTCTCTCGGGATTGACAGCAATGCCCTTACCAGAGATTACGTGGCCCAGGTAGGTCACTTCTGGCAACCAAAATTCACACTTGGAGAACTTGGCATAAAGGCGGTGCTCTCTGAGTTTTTCTAACACAAGTCTAAGATGTTCGACATGCTCTTCCTCGTTCTTCGAGTAAATAAGAATATCATCGAGGTAAACCACGACGAACTTATCTAAGTACTCCATGAAGATCAAGTTCATCAAGCGGGAGAAAGTGGTTGGAGCATTGGTTAGACCAAAAGACATGATGGTGTACTCGTACTGACCATAACGAGTGACAAAAGCCGTCTTAGGAATGTCCCCATTTCTGATCTTGATTTGGTGGTAGCCGAACCTGAAATCCATCTTGGAAAAGACTGAGGATCCAGTGAGTTGATCATACAGATCGTTGATCCTGGGGAGCGGATACTTGTTCTTTATCGTGACCAAATTAACGGGACGATAATCTACAACCATCCGGTCCGTACCATCCTTCTTCTTGACGAAGAGGACGGGGCAAGCCCAATGAGAAGAACTAGGACGGATGAAACCCTTTTGCAACGACTCATCAAGTAGTTTCTTAAGCTCGGCTAGTTCTGAAGGTGCCATTTTGTAAGGTCTCCTAGAAATTGGAGCAGTTCCTGGGATAAGATCTATGACAAACTCTACATCTCTGTCAGGTGGAACACCTGGCAGTTCCTCTAGAAAGACATCCGGAAAGTCACGGACTACCGGGATATCTTCAAGGTCTGGAAGAGGGCTGGCATTAAGAGAATAGAGCTGACACTTTGCAACTCTAGTGGAGACAGTGACTATCTTGCCAGATGGGTGTGTTAGATGAACAGATCTTGTGTAACAATCAATCTTGGCATGATGAGCTGTCATCAAGTCCATACCCAAGATGATGTTAATATCTGAGGACTTGATGGCTACAAGTGATGCAAGAAATACAAGTCTATCAACAAAGATTTCATTACCATGGCTAATTCTGGTGGTCTGCCATCTAGACCCTGGGGTTTGGATTTCAAGCGGAGTTGGCATGTCACAAAATGACATGTCGTGCAAACGAGCATAGCCTTCAGAAATGAAGGAGTGAGATGCTCCAGTATCGAATAGAACCGACGCTGGATGACAGTTGACAAGGAGTGTACCAAGAACGACATCCGAATCATCATGAGCGTCTTTAGCTGAGACGTGATGCACGCGTCCACGTTCAGTGGGAGCTGGCTTGGCACGGATCATCTTGCTTGATGGCTTAACACAGCCAACATACTTCTCGGGCTGGGGTGGAGCATAACTAGTCTGAGAGCAGTCACGTGCATAGTGTCCTGGCTTCCTGCATGTGAAGCAAGTCCCTGAAGTTAGACGTGGACCCACACTAGCAAGCGGTCTACCAGTAGGCCTGGGTGGAACATACTGCTGAACTGGATGAGGTGCCACATAAGATGGCCTTGGTGTATATCCGGGTGGAAGAGCGGAGTTTGGAACCCAAATCCGGCGCTTCTGAGAACCAGAACCGGAGGAAGATCCCAAATCACGGTTGTGCTTACGAGACTCCTCGTAAGTGAGTTGAGCTGTCTCTGCATTAATGGCCTTGTTCACAAGAGCTTGGAATGTATCACAATGATGCAGGTGGAGATCACGACGCAACTTGGGGTTGAGACCCTTCCGGAACCTAGCATGCTTCTTGACGTCCGTGGACACTTCTTCTGTGGCATAGTGGGCAAGGTTCTCAAACTCTCTACTATAAGCATCAACAGCCATCTTACTTTGGGTGAAACTACAGAACTCTTCTCTCTTGCGATCGATGAGGGCTTCAGGAATGTGATGCTCGCGAAAAGCCTCAGTGAAATCTCTCCATGTAGGAATCTGACCAGCTGGAAGCATAGCCTCATAGTTCTGCCACCAAAGACTAGCAGGACCTTCCAGGTGGTATGTGGCATAGGTGACCTTGTCATCTTCAGCTACGTTCGCGGAATGCAGCTTATGAGTGATGCTACGGAGCCAGTCATCCGCATCGAGTGGCTCGATGGAATGATGAAAGGTAGGTGGGTGCAAGCGAATGAAGTCATGAATGGTTACAGACCCTTTGAACTGATGTGCGGTGTTTTCCTCGATACGTGCCAACAAGCGGTTGGACTCACTCTTGTTCCTCTCCATTTCTAACATGAACTCTGTCAACGAAGGCGGGTCAGGAGGATCCTCGTCCCTACCATCTCCGTGGTTCTGGCTACGAACAACAGAACTTCGCTTAGATGATGACATCCTGAGAAATGAAACCAAGGACGGAATCAGCATCATCTATAAGCTATAGAATGTAGAACAAGGAAATTAGTAACTCTCGAAATCCTAGGGCAATTCCGGCAGCATAACGGCAGTAGAATGCTCAGAATGGGACATCCTGCCAACAATGGGGTAGTAAAACAACTCAACATCACCACTCAAGGTTCTGGGATAGTACTAAACAGACTACACCGGAAGTACTCGAAACTGGGGTATGACTCTGATCAACCAATCCTACGGAACTACGGAGTAGTAACACGTGATCTGATAGACGGAAGAGAAAGCCTAGTTCCTTAACCCCGTAGGAAAGATAGGATGACTCAGATCAGAAGGCCATGAGGTATAAGGAGTAAAAAGAGCCTTACGTTCCTTCCCACAATCAATTCCCTTATATAACGAAAGAATTTCTAGACTCAACTTCGACCAGTTTGGCTTGGTAATCCTACAGGCAGTCAGTCTCTGATACCAAAGCTGTCAGGACCCTAACTCAATGCCACATCGATCTAGCATGTAACACCTCATATCACTTTGCGGCCTCACGCATGGTATCCCCACGGGTGTCGCCTTACCTTTGCCCGGGACCGTTTGCGCCTTTTGGCACACGTATATGATAGTGTTGCTAGCATCCATATGATAAGGAGCCCGGGCTGACATGGCTAGTCGTGAACCCAAAGTGGCACTAACTTACAGGGACAGGCATACATGACCCAGCAACGAACGTGTCGTTCATCAGCGAGTGAATCCGGGTTGTAGCAACTGGGCTAGCAGGACTCTGGTAAAACGGGCTGTAGCAGGCTAACAGGACTCCGGTAGGCACCGCGTGACATTTCCCCGAAGGGACAGACACAGGAACGAAGAAGGACACATGCCGGCCAACCTAAGTGTTCCGGAGCAGTAGCAAGCTACCAGGGCTCAGTGGAAGCACTAGGAGACATTTCTCGGTAAGAGAGGCTACTAAGGATAAACAACTAGATAGTCAGATCCCACACATAGCAATACACATTACACGTACGCATAACATGCAAGTATATGTTGTACAACATGGCATCACAGCATAACTCAACAACTGATATAGATAGAGGCTCAAAAGAGCCATCATAACATTTATTACAAACAGGGGTCACATGACCCAACATTCAGAGCAAACAAGCAACAAGCGGAAGCATTACATGTCTGAGTACAGACATCTACAAATGAAAAAGGCTAAAGAGCCTGACTATCTACAACATCCGATCAAGATCGTAGCTGAGGTACAAGCTACTCGGCGAAGTCCACGAGAACACTAGAAAGACCGAAGTCTCCGCTGCAAAAACATAAATAAATCAACATGAGTACAAAGGTACTCAGCAAGACCTACATCAGAGCCTATCATACATGCATCTGTATCAAGAAGGTAATGTGGGGTTTAGTTGCAGCAAGCCAGCTTTGACTCAGTGGCTATCCTGTTCTACGACTACGAGCAACTCTTGAGGTGAGACAACGTACACGAGTCCACTAATCACCACACAATACACTACTATGGATTCATTCCCGTCTCCCTACGAGAAGGCCATCCATAGCACTCACACTTGTCTTGAGCATTTTAGAGTATCCACTTTAAGTTGTCTATGTACCATGTAAGCATCCAAGAAGTCCATAACCATGGACCCGGCTATTCGAATAGATCATGTTAACCCTCCAGGGGTGTACTTCTTCACGCACGCTCTCGCCACTTACCGCCATGTACACGTCATGTAACTCGGCAACCTTCAAGCGGAAGCCTGGCGAGGGTGTCGGCCATGACCTGACTAACCACACAAGACTCTAGTCCAGCTTTATCGCCTATTCGGGTTCCACCCACAAGGAGATCCGGCCGGGGTTTCGCTCACGGCCCCAAACGATGTGTGCAGGGTTCCCGAGCCCACCATCCGGGTGCCACTCGGTACACTAGGCCACGTGTGCCTAGTCTGTCCCAAGCCCACCCCGTCGGGTGCCACTTGGTAGAAAAATAGCACTACCTACAAACACCAGAAACTAGTTGCGACTCCTGGACAGAGATCAAGTGGGTTAATAAGTCGAGAGGGGCACTTAAGCGTTCCAATGCGTGGTAGTAGCTAGTCATTGGACAACATACACAGAACTCAGTGCTTAAGGACGGTTCCAGTGAGACAACCCGCCATGTACTCCTACATGGCCTCTCACCACTACCTTTACCAAATCGTGTTCACACACTTAACTCTTAGCATGAGAACATATCATAACACTCCAATTCATTCCCAATGAATCAGACCTGATACAACTCTAAGCAATAGCAGGCATGGCATGGTAGGAACAACAATGGCTTCAATCAACTCCTACACATGCTAGTGGGTTTCAACTATTTACTGTGGCAATGACAGGTCATGCAGAGGAATGGGTTCAACTACCGCAGCACAAAGTAGCAGATGAATCGTTGTTGTCCTAATGCAATAACAAAGAGCAGGAGCGAGAGAGTAGGATTTCATCGGAATGAACAAGGGGGTTTGCTTTCCTGGTAGATCAACAAGGGGGCACTGCTCCTCATACAGGTACTCTGGAACACTCTCCGGAGCAGGACCTATCGAGAAGGAACGGTGTCGACAATCAAAATACAAGCATATGCAACAATATGATGCATGAACATGGCATGAAGATGTGATGTGGTTTGAGATAATGCAGCTAGCAATCATTTGGTTGAAGTTCATTTGAACCAAGAGTTCAAATGCAACTCCAAATTAACTCTTTATAAATGCCATTTACACGTTTTCTCTTATACAGTAGGTATAAGTTGGTTTGTCATGCATGAAACTAGTACAGATGGAAAGATTGCATTTTTCTGATAATTTTTCAAATATAAATTATTTCAATCTGAGTTACGGTTGAATTTCTATGATTTTTTGAAGTTTTGCTAATTTTCTGGAATTCCTGATTAATTTAAATCCAGAAAATAAACAATTGCATCAGCATGACGTCATGCCTGCATCAGCAGGTCAACGGTGCTGACCAGGTCAAACCTGACGTGTGGGGTCCACACGTCAGTGACATAGTGCTAAACAAGGGGGTTTTACTAATCTAATTAACAGATTAGGGCGCAGGGGCCCACTGTCAGTGTCAGAGGGTTAAATAAGCAGTGATTAGCACTAAGCTAATCACCTGACGGGCCGGGCCCACGTGGCAGGGCTCAGGCGACGGGGCTTGCCGCCGGCGACCTCTGGACGCGGCGGAGTCCGCGCCACAGGCCACGGGGGCGGCGTCTGAGAGCACCGAGGCATAGCCCGGTCTCTCGCGCATCTGGTGGGGCAGGTGGGAGGAGCTGGGGGGGCCGAAGATCGCCGGAGCGAAGCTCACGGTAGCGGCCGGAGCACGGGCTCGAGCGGGGATGCGGCTGTGGTGTGCAGGGGAGAGAACGGAGAGGGGGAGGAGGAGCAGCAGCTCACAGCGGTTGCAGCGGGCGTTGAAGCGGGCTCGGGGACGGCCAAACAGTGACGTGTGGGCAGTGGAGATCCACGGCGGCCGGCGGTGAAGAAGACGACGGTGGCGGTGATGGAGCGCGTCCCTGGTCGCTTGGCTCGTCGAGGACGATGAAGGCGATGAGGCGGAGCTTCTGGACTCGGGCGGAGGGCGAAGAGGTGGCTCTGGCCGTGGCAGCAGCGAGCGGCGCTCTCCGGTGCGGTCGGTGAAGAGAGGGAGAAGGAGCCAGAGGAGGGGAGAGGACTGGGGACAGTGAGAGGGGTACGGGGCGTCGCGTGGCATCGTCCAGATCATCCAGAGCGACGAGGGGGAGGACAGGCAGGCAGGGAGGGAGGAGGTGGTGCGGCGCGGCGGTGCGCGCGTCGGGCACGCGCCCGTCCTCCTGTCAGGGAGGAAGACGACAGAGGAGGGGGCCCAGGTGGGCTGGGCTGGCCAGCTGGGCCGTCCAGGCCGCACAGGACCGGGCTGCACAGGAGCTAAGCGCCAGGTAAGTTTTCTCCTGTTTTGTTTCTTTTTTCTATTTTCTGACATTTGTTTGGTTTAAAAAATACTAAACCATTTTATTTTCTTATGCCAATTTTTATGGAGGCTAGTTATATTATTCCAGAGCTCCTTTACAAATGGCATAATTTTTGGACATATATTAGGTATATAACAAATATATATCCAATGCAAATAATTATGCATTAATTCCAAATGCCCAAAATAAATACTTATGAGCTACTAAAAATATTGGTTTGATTTTTATCTCTGTCCAATATTTTCAGAGAGCAACATGAGCATTTTCTTGGACCTTTTTGGAACAATTTTTATTTGGGTCATTTTGAGAGATGATCCTGAGGGTTTCACAAATCCTCATTTCAGAATTAAATGAAATTTAAACATGATGCACACATGACTAGCTAGTCTAGGTCATACCAGACTAGGGATGTGACAACTCGCCCCCACTTGAAAAAATCTCGTCCTGAAATTCAGGGGTCGACAGAAAGAAAGTGGGGTACTCCAGTCGAAGACGATCTTCTCGCTCCCAAGTAGCTTCTCTCTCGGAATGATGAGACCACTGAACCTTGAGAAACTTGATGTTCTGACGTTGAGTGACACGCTCTGCTTGATCAAGAATGCGAACCGGGTACTCTCGGTATGTGAGGTTATCTTGGAGATCAAGCGTGTCGTGGTCCACTCCGCGGATAGGATCCGAGAAGCAACGCCTGAGTTGAGAGACGTGGAAGACATCATGGACTCGAGAAAGATGTGGGGGTAGTTCCAACTGGTAGGCAACCTCTCCTCGTTTAGCGAGAATGCGAAAAGGACCAATGTAACGAGGAGCCAACTTTCCCTTGATACCGAGTCGATGGGTACCCTTCATGGGAGTAACCCGAAGGTAAGCTTTGCCGCCAACTTCATAAGTCATATCCTTATGATGACGATCATACTGGCTCTTTTGACGAGACTGGGCTGTTTTCAAGTCATCACGTCAAAGAACGAGGGTGGGAAGTACATCTCAAGCTCATTCAGTATCACAATGATCTCTTCCTATAGCCTTCGGAGCTGCTTCACACTGATCGACTTTCAAGAGATGACGTCGAGAAAGTTGCAGAGACCAATAAGCGTGTCACGGATGTGCTTGTCCATTATCCCTCTAAGGGAAACAGGTAGTATCTGCGTCATCATCACATGACAGTCATGAGACTTCATCCTGCTAAACCTTTTCTTGTCCATGTCTAGATATCTGCTTATCTTGCCACAGTAACCGGAACTAACTTTGACTCGGTAAGGCACTTAAAGAAGGCATTGATCTGAGCCTGACTTAAGGTGAAGCAAGAAGGGGGGAAATAATCCTCTTTCTTTATTTTCTTGCCCTTCTTCTCCTGTGCCTCTGTCTCTGTCTCTGTCTCGTCTGACATTTTACGGGGCAGCATGTGCAGATCTTCCCTGATTTTCAAATCTTGCAAGTCTTTTCTTGCCTTCGGCCCATCCTTGGTCTTATCCGGCATGTTCATCAGTGTTGCGAGCAAGCTCTCCAGGACATTCTTACAAATATGCATTTGATCAAGGCAATGAGGTGTATCGAGTTTGTGCCAGTACTCCAAGTCCCAGAACACAGACCTCGTCTTCCATACCTTCAATAGCGGGTCCGGCGCCTTTCTCATCATCTTTCCCGGTGCGGGGCATTCCTTCCAGTTTTTCAATAGCTCATCGATTTCGGCACCGCTCCGCTTACGTGGAGGTCCTCGATGCTCAGAGTGACCATTGAATAGATCTCCACGGTTTCTCCATGGGTCGTCCTATTCAAGCCATCTTTGATGCCCCATGTTTACGATTTTCCCAGACCCGCCATCTTTCCTTGACGTTAGCTGCTGAGACGTCGTATCATCCATGCACCACGAGCATCCGCAGTATCCATGGCACACCTGGCCTGCCACATATCCGTAACCGAGATAGTCCTGCACTGTCGTGATAAACGCGGCTCTCATGTTGAAATACTCACATTTGCTGGCGTCCCATGTCTTGGCCGGTGTTTTCCATAATGTGTCTAACTCCTCTTAAATTAGCCCAGATACAAATTAATATTATTTCCTGGTTGTTTCAGCCCTTGAATAAGCATGCTCATGTGAATGTACTTCGATTTCATGCACAACCAGGGGGGAGGTTGTACATCCATACAAACACGGGCCATGTGCTATGGTTGGTGTTCTGGTTGCCAAACGGATTCATGCCATCGGTACACGCGCCGAGCACGATGTTCCTTGCTTCACATTCAAAATACCGATAGAAGCTGTTCAACACTCTCCACTGGCTTCCATCCTTCACGTGTCTCAACTTTGGATCATCTCCATCGTCGGGCTTCTTCCTCTTCGTGTGCCAGCGCATTAGCTTTGCTTCCTTGGGATCTACAAAATACCTCTGGAGACGGGGAGTGATCGATAAGTACCATACAACTTTCTAGGGACATTTCCTCCCGGCCTTCTTGTACCGAGAAGCATTGCACACCGGACAACTTGTTTTTTCCGCGTGCTCCTTCCGATAAATTATGCAATCGTTGATGCATGCATGGTATCTAACATGTGGCAGATCAAGAGGGCTCATGATCTTCTTGGCCTCATCAACACTAGTAGGACGTAGATTACCCGCGGGAAGAACATCCTTTAGGTACTTGAGATGCTCATCGAGGCTAGAGTGGGTCCATTTGTTTTTAGCCTTCGTCTTCAGGAGTTGGAGCGTGAACCTCAAGCGGGTCACCTCAGGATTGCAACCATCATACAATGGAGTGTTCGAGTCTACCACCAGTTGCCCCAGCTTAGCCTCCTCTCTAGAAGCAGCTCTCTCAGTACTCGTCTCCTTGCGAAGCAATGCTTGAACATGAGGGTCCCGCACGATTGAACTTAGTACCGACAAACTCTTTTGCATGGAGTCCATGTCGTTCTCTCCGCCGCCATGTCTGGCCCCTTCTCCTCCGCCATGTCCGGCCCCTTCTCCGCCGCCATGTCCGACCTCTTCCCCGCCGCCATTATCGATCATCTCTTCGTCTTGCCCTATGTCATCATTGCCTGCCCCGTCGGCATCCTCAACATCGTCATCCTCATCTTCAGTTATCCACCGAGTATAGCCATCCATGAAACCAGTCATGAGCAGGTGCGCTTCGACACGACCATCGTCATAGGGGTCGAGCCAAACTAATCTTTGCATTTTCGACATGGACATAAAACCTCTATCCGGTTATTTTCTTTCATGTCCTGCACCGCCGACCGCAACCACCTGTCCACTATCGTTCCACTGAGCATCGGTAACTCTGCACGGGAATAATAAACAAATTGATTATAAAAATGCGTGTATGCATCAAAGTCATACAAAAATTCGGTATGCCTTCCCTAAAAATAGGACATATATGGATCTAGAGTTTGCCCGGAATTCACCGAAACGGAAATAAATCAACATTTCGGCAAAACATAGGCAACTCAAAAGCACAATTTGGCGTCAACTCATGCCACACACACAATTTCCATAAACATATTTCCATTTTGCAAAAGCATGAAATGTTCATCACCTATCTCGAGATCGAGCACATGGTGGAGATGATGTTGTAGGGAGATCAAAAGTGCACAAAGCTCTTCTTGACAAACATAGATCTAGTTAGGGGGCAAATAGGTCACTTAACTAAATCCTACATCTACCTAGCAACCTAATTTGGGAGGAGGCAACTTCAACTAGTGGAGGGGAAGGAAAAAGAGAAAGGAGATGCATTAATGGAGGTGGTGTAGTTAGGTAGGAGTAATAAAGAGAGAGAAAGGTAGATAGAAGAGAGAGTAATGGGGGAGAAGTATTGAGGAATAAGAAGAGTGAGAGTGGGAGTATGTGGGAGGTAGGGGAAAGGGAAGAGAGGAGGGGGAGGGGGGACGGTGCGGAAAAGGTGGTGGGTTGGTGCGGATTAGCAGTAGCGCGGGACGGAAATGCGCTACTGATAAGGAAGTAGCAGCAGCGCACTTTCGTCGGAAGCGCTACTGCTAACCGGGACAAAAAGTGTGTCTAATTTGAAAATTAGCAGCAGCGACCTCAGAAAAACCGCGCTACTACTACATCTTTAGCAGTAGCGCGGCTAGCGATACCGTGCTGCTACTAAATGGAGGTGAGGGGGCACTGTCGGTCGATATTTGTAGCAGCGCGTGTTACACAGAGTGCGCTACTACTAAACACTTGTCAGTAGCAGGTTTTCCACACCCGCGCTACTGCTAATTAGCAGCAGCGCCCCTTTTTGAGCCGCGCTGCTGCTAAGATTCTGTGTATAGGGTTTTCCCTAGTAGTGGAGGGGCAGGGCTCCCCAAAGGGAGAGAGCAAAGAAACAATCTCTAGGGCTAGACACAACTAGAGGAGAGTCGGTTTACGGTGACACCCTCATGATGATAATGAGACCTAGCCTCAAACAGCATGTATGGTTTTTACCAGATGATGTTTCCCGGGGCCCGAAGCTGTCTAAATCTTTGTCTTGCGTGTTGCATCTCTCGATTCCGCTCAACCCCTCTCGAGCTACCACATAGATGCGTTGGCCTCACGACTAAGTCCTCACACTAAGGACATCTGACGTATTAATTCCACGACAGTTGGCGCCCACCATGGGGCCGGCTCACGGTGGTGTTGAGTTCTTGGAGGGATTTCTTCCAGGGATCGGGAAGCCTGCAATTTTCTGGATGAGCTGGTTTGAAAGGATTTTCATCAACTTCAAAGGTCATCAGTTCATATATGGATCTATAAGATTTTAAAGTTCAAGAAATATTAGGGGGACAACTTGTTTGCCGTCCTGTTCTGATGATCCATCAAAGTCAACAGGAAGTTTAACCATGTATGACTTTTCTCGGCGGTTCGAAGATAGTATATAGCAATCAAATTGTCAAATCGATACATCACTAAGACCATCGACGTCCGTTGAAATCTGATCAGACACATTACAAGACCCGGAGCATTAACTCGTAGCTTCTGGTGTTTTTCCTTCAAAGTACAACAATCCGAAGCCGGATCAAGATCAACAGGAGTTCTGTATGCGAACAAATCGCCGAGACCGACTAATTTTTGCTACTTTGGGAGAAAAAATCAATCTTTACCCAGAGAGGGGCTTGGACGCAGCCACAACCCAGATCCAAGCCGATTCGATGCGATGTATTTTACCTGGTCGGTTTACTGCCTTGCGATGGGAACATGTTGAACCGACCCGCATGGGAAGATTGCTGTGGATGATGACCCAGATCTCCGTATCCTGTGCTGAGGCCTGTTGCGATCGAGCCACCCCGGCCTCCGTCACCTCGGTCCTGTTCCTCCTAGGCCGTGGCCGAGCCGCCGCTGCACCCTTCTGTTTCTCCGCGCTGTACCTCCTTCACTGATAAATCCATCGTCAAGTCGCCGCCTGCCACCATTGACGCTTCGACGCCTCGACGGTCCACCTCCATAGTCGCGGCCTCGCTCCGCCTCTGCCGTGGTCAAGTCGCTACTATGGTTTCTGCCTGCGGGTCGCAGTCGTGCTTCAAACCGGCGCGGACTTGTTTCGTGGCCGCAGACCTGCTTCTTCCACAACCGTGCTTCAAACCGGCCACTGGGTCTCCAAGTTTCAAGTCGCTACCGGTTTGAGTCGCTGGCACTGCCTCCTTCTGCCATGGACTTGCTTTCATTGCGGTCGGCTCCGCGCCCTGCGCCGATTCATGCCGCTGCCATGGTGTCCTGTTGCCACATGTTTTCACGATGCTGTTGATCCGCCCGCACCGGGCCGCCAAGTTGCCCGCACCGTTGATGTGCCGGGCTAACCCAGCGTCTGTTGCAAGATACAAACCGCCCGGCGCCTCGTTCCTTGTTACCAATGCAACACACAAACCACCGTTGCACCTTGCCGGATCAACCGCTCGCTCATTCTGACCGCGGGATTCATCGGCGCGGCAGTCCGACTCTGTTCCGAGTCACCGCCGTGGCCTCCCCGCTCTTCCAAACAGAATCTGCTCTCAAGCCGGCCCCACTGCTCCTCTGCTCCGAGTCGACCGCTGCACTAACGAACCACCCCGGCTACGCGCCACGGATCCGGAAACAGATTGGATTTGGGTTCCGCGCCGAGTCGCCAACCGGCTCCCCCGTCCCGCTCCCGAGCACCCATGCTGCCGGCTGCGTTGCCCGCGGGTGCGCTTCTCTACCGCCGCGCTAGGCCGCCCTTGCGCGCCCCCGTCCCTTTTCGTTCTGCTGCATTCTCGTGGCCGCGCCCGCACCGTATCGTCGCTGCATCCTTCTACACCCCCGCCCAGGCGCACTCCGTGCTGCTACCCACCATGGCCGTCGCCAACCGCAATACCAGTGTCGACGTGCTGTGGCAGGATGTCACGCGGCAGTATCGGGCTAGATCAATGTGCCTCAACCCGGCCTCTAATACTGGTTATCCGGCTTCTACTACTGCTGACCCGGCTTCCGCACTGCTTCCCTAGGCTGGAGTCTCCTCTGATCCACCGTCGTCGACCCCTCCGTGGCTCATTCCTGCGGCCTCTCTGCTCCGCCGCAACGTCCCACCGTCACGCTGTCGCGTCGCCCACTGCGCCGGCCGCAGCTCCCCGCCGCCTCCCCATGCCGGCTCGGCCGCGCGCGTTAGCACCTATCCGCCTTGACTGGCCGTCCCGCGCGCGCCCGTCCAGCCGTCCTCCCGCGACGCCGGCCTCCCGCCCCTCGCCGGCTCCACCTCGCCAGGCCACTTTGGCGCTGCACCTCGGTTGCCTGGCTCCACCTCCCAAGGCCGGCTCCTGCCCCGCGCCCCCACTGGGTTGCGGTTCCGCCTGTCCGCCTTGTGTTCCTGAGCACTCTCGCAGTCTGGTCTGCGCGCCGCCAGCCCCTTGATCTGGCTGCTCTTAAAGAAAGAAAGCAGAGAAGATGTGCTCAGATGAAAAAAAATAAAAATAAAAAGTGATGACCAGAGTCAGACAGAAAACGACAAAGGTGATGGCATGTTTTGACACTATATAACCGTTACGGGGAGCTGCAAGCTACCCCTCCGTCTCATAATTGGATGAAACGATTGGAGCTGACAGAATTTCACGGAGAATCAAATAATAGCGCATTCATACTGCTGGTGCCTTCATATATGATTTTGGATTTGTGCATGGTCCATCTGTCGTTGTGCAGATAAATTAGGTGATATCCGTCCAGTCTGTTTTAATAGCAAATATTAATTTTTGTGTGAACAATTACTTTCGCCTGCGATATTTTTTTGATGCAGGACAATTGTTCATTACAAATGAGGCGTTATATTACGGATACGAAGCACGCGCTAGCAATGTTCTGCACTGGTGTTTCGTTCGTGTTATACCACCCGATGAACGGACGTGTGAAAACCGCCACCATGTGGTTCGGTCTACATCAACACATCGGGCCGCATCTGTTTGCATGGGTTATTTATTGAATAAAAAGCGAGTCACTGCTTAGGTAGCCCGGTTTTCTTCCAACAAATTGGAGGCAAATTATCATCAGCCGCTGTCTGCGCTCGATGGATCAATGGACATGCGCACAAATCGTTGCCACTACAGTTTGGTCCACTTAAAAACAACCAGTTGAAAGGAACCATTGGCCGAGTTGCTGACATAGCTCATACGGGATCATTTATAACCCGCCACAGTCAGCTCAACCTTCTTTGTATTCACATCGCGTTATCAATACCAATGATGTATACCTTCTGCTATGGTCAAGTACGGAGAATCTTAAGACAATTTCATGAGTCATCTTAAGACTCGGGGGCTATGATGATATGACTCAGCAAGTCTTGCCAGTTTCAACATTTCAAGTGCCCCAGGATGTTTAAGGAAAAGATAACCCGGTATCAGAGGCTAGTGTTATATTGATAAAAATTTAAAGGTCGTCAGGAATATTCCGGCTCACAATGATGCTTCCGGTTTATAGTCCAGTTTAAGGGAAATACCGTCTCCCACACAACGCTGCAGCCCTTAGTATATGGTTCAAATCCAGTTTAAGAGGAAACTATATCTTGCAAAAGCTCTGACGCTCTCAATATCCAGTTCAAAATCCAGGTTCAAGAAGAATTTATCTCTTGCAAAAAGTTAAAGGTTGCCGAAGAGGACCTGCTGCCCTGATGCGCGGTTCAAACATCAGTATCCTACCTTATAGGCTCATCTTCATATGGTCACTTGGGGGCTTCCTGTTCAAACATAGGTGTGTTCACCAAAGAGAACATAGCGTTACTACCCTCTTGATGCAGCTATCAAGCCAATATTATCATAAGGGGCCAAAGAGAGTTTGTTGCACCGCACAATTCAAACATAGGCACCTGACGAGCATAGCTCAAAAATATAACACATGGGGGCTTCAGCTGACAAAGCGGAGTCATGTCCATTAATCTGGCTATCATGCCATAATAAAGCTTGGGAGCTTCACACCCAAGGGGCCAAAGAGTGTCTTGTTGCTACGCACAACTCAAACATAGGCACCCATGGAGCACATCTCACAAAGTTACTTGGGGGCTCTTTGTGTAAAGTAACAAAGTGCTTTAAAGGACCCTTGTAATTGGGTATCGACCCACGGCTTGGAAGCCTAGTGTATTGACCTAAAACCCCGGGTTAACCTGCCTTCATCAAGTAAGCCACTCCTATCCAGGTAATCCTGGCATGACTCGCCAAACGTTTGACAAGTTACTCTTATACAGACCCTGAACTTGTCAAAGTTAAAACGACGATTGATTAGTTGGAGGCCCATCTTAGAAGGCTTTGTCAAATGGTTTAACTCAGCGGCCTCGTAGCCCACGAAAAGCCACGAATTTGGGCCTAGCAGCCCTTGAAAAGCCTCGACTACACGGTTTTATTTACTTCGTCAAGATTTTTCGCTTTTGATAAATTTTATGTTGAACCGGCGTCTATTGACCCGGCATGACTATCAGTCGTCAAATTAACCCGGTGTTCATTTACCCGGCTCGACTTTCAACTACAAGTTGTCAGTACATAATCACTTATAATCCGGTGTTTATTGACCCCGCCTGGCTATGGACTATAAGTCACCAGTATATATTTGGATTGCGCCATTCGAGTTATGCGCTTATAAATCATTGGGTATATTATTCAAATAGCCAACATGGCTGGATTTCTATTATGGTTATCAATAATCACTATTATGATTACGGTTTTCAAAGTCGCTTTAGCGCAATGGCTATCATATTGTCAATAGATATGATTTATTCTACAATTGAAGGAATAGTCCCGAGTTGCTGCAGGCTTACAACCCGGCACTTGGGGGCTACATTATTTAAGTTGAGATTACATCAAATATGCCAGTCTCATGTCACCGCAAGCATGCACCATGACACTTGGGGGCTAATGCAAAGTCATTTTTTGCTCATCTTATTAAAGACTCGAGTCATCACATTATAATGAGCCAGACCTTGGGGGCTACCAATTGCTCCTATCAACAATTCAAGGTACAAAGCTTTTTATCCATTATATTGAAGGGTACATTGCTCAGTTGGTAAAGCACAAGGCTCTTAAACCTTGTGGACGTGGATTCAAGCCCCATGTTGGGGGTTATATCATATGATGTTATTTTCATTGAAGTATATATCAAGTCCAGCTCAATATTATCTTACTGAGCCGGCCCTTGGGAGATACACTGGTTGAAGTTTGTACGAGCATAAGGCAATTTCAAGTCCCAGGTTGCTGCAAGCATAACAACGCGGAACTTGGGGGCTACATATGTGGAATACTCAGTTCTGACTGGTGATTGAGAGGAACAACCTAGATTTCTTCAAGCTTGTGATATTCATATTGAAGCAAGTCTTAAGCAGTTACTACATTCCCTTCTTAAGATTTGTGGGCTACAAGTGATAGGCATATAAGAGGTATATTTTCAAAAGCTGATGTTGACAAACAGTTATGATCCGGTGCCATCAATATTTGTAAACCGGCAAAGTTCTACATTCTTAAACCGGCTGAAGATCAGATAAGTATTTCAAGGACCAATATTGCTTTTAAGCATTGGGAGCTGAATCAAATGAGTTATTCTTCACAATATATTTTCTATGAGAAACCAATGTCAGCAAGTTGATTATGATGCTGGCCTATTAAACTGGATTTTCTAGAAGAAGGGAGTGATAAGGACTTAAGGATGATCAGGATCAGTTTAACATGAATAAATCCAAATTAAACTTGGGGCTAATGTCGGGGATATACCCCGCGGTATGACCGGGTCGGAGTCGTAAACCGGACGGGACTTGGTAAACCGGCGCATGGTAAACCGGCAGACAATTAAGACAGATGGCTAAAGTCAGACGGTAAACCGGTGAGTGTTAAACCGGCAAGTGGTAAGACAGATGGTAACCTGGCAGGTGTTAAGTCAATCATAACCCAGCAGACCATCATAAACCGGCAGACAATGTTAAACCGGCAGACAATGTTAAACCGGCAGACAATGTTAAACCGGCAGACGTTAAGAAGCCCAGGAAAGGAAGTCAAAATAATTTAAGTCTTAGTCCGAGATGGACTCTACATGTAACCCGCCCCTTCAACTTATATAAGGAGGGGCAGGGCTCCCCAAAGTTAGAGAGGCAAGAAACAATCTCTAGGGCTAGACACAACTAGAGGAGAGCCGGTTTACGGCGACTCCCTCATGATGATAATGAGACCTAGCCTCAAACAGCATGTATGGTTTTTACAGGATGATGTTTCCCGGGGCCCGAAGCTGTATAAATCTTTGTCTTGCGTGTTGCATCTCTCGATTCCACTCAATCCCTCTCAAGCTACCACACATATGCGTTTGGCCTCACGACTAAGTGCTCACACTAAGGACATCTGACGTGTTAATTCCATGATAGGATTGTTTTTGTCTTCGGCAGTATCAAGATTTTTATCATCTCTTGTGCCAGTATCACTATTTTTGCTATGGCGGGGCTTGGAGCGGCGCCTATGACGCTGGTGCCTAGATTGCTTCTCCAAGGGATTATCTTCCGTTGCCTCATCGCCATTGCTTTCTTTGGGGGTGTCCACCATATATATATCATATGATGAGGTGGCTGTCCAGCGCCCGATAGGCGGTGGTTCCTGTTCTTCTCCTGCATCGTTGTCCATACCGTCGATGTCTTCGGGGTTGAAGTTAGCCACGTCGGTTAAGTCATCGACAGTGGCTATTAAGTGGGTGGTGGGTGGAGACCGAATTTCTTCGTCATCCGCTTTCCACTCGAGCCGGACATAGTTCGGCCAAGAGTCTCCTAACAAGGAGAGAGACCTTAATGAGCTTAGCACATCACCCAGGGGCCAGTGTTGAAAGATATCCGCAGAGGTGAACTCCATGATCGGTGCACAATCAGATTCAATGGGCACGGATGCACATGGTTCGGAGCCTGTAGCCGGAGACGAGTCCGAGGGTCCGATGACACCGGTGTCATAGGAGATGGGGTCAGTGTTCGGCTCCAATGCCGATGAGTATGCGGCCTCCATGGTGGGGTCGATCCACCCATCCTCAGATGGCGCGATCTGCTCCGGATTGATTCCCAGGGCCGTCGGTGGCGTGATCTCCTGAACATTGTCTGATGGCAGATCTAAGTCATGCTCATCGTGACTGCTCGGCGCATGTGACATGGGCTCGAATCCGTCGAAGATCAAGTCTCCGCGGATGTCGGCAATATAGTTCAAGCTTCTAAACCTAACCTGGTGGCCAGGGGTGTACCTATCGATCTGCTCCAGATGGCCAAGCGAGTTGGCCCGCATTACGAAGCCGCCGAATACGAAGATCTGTACGGGGAGGAAAACCTCCCCCTGGACCGTGTCGTTGAAGATAATTGAAGGAGCCATCAAGACTTATCATGACGACACAGTGGAATTCTCAATGAAAGCACCAATGTCGGTGTCAAAACCGGCAGATCTCTGGTAGGGGGTCCCGAACTGTGCGTCTAAGGCTAATGGTAACAGGAGGCGGGCGACATGATGTTTACCCAAGTTTGGGCCCTCTCAATGAAGGTAATACCCTACTTCCTGCTTGATTGATCTTGATGATATGAGTATTATAAGAGTTGATCTACCACGAGATTGTAGAGGCTAAACCCTAGAATCTAGCGTATTACTATGATTGTTGTTTTCCTATGGACTAAACCCTCTGGTTTATATAGCCACCGGAGGGGGCTAGGGTTACACAGAGTCGGTTAGAGAGAAGAAGATCTACATATCCGAATTGCCAAGCTTGCCTTCCACGCAAAGGAGAGTCCCATCCAGACATGCGACAAATTCTTCAATCTTGTATCTTCATAGTCCAACAGTCCGGCCAAAGTTGGTGGTGAAGCTTGCAGTTCTCCGGCAGAGCTTCGCCAAGCACTACTACTACGAAGGAGGTGTTGGGGAGGGAGAGGGCTGCGCCAGGGGAAGGTTGAAGCTCCCATGCGCCTCCCCACTATATATAGGGGTGGAGGGGGCTGGTTTCTTGCCCTCCAAGTCCATTGGGGCATTGGCAAAGGTGGGAGGAAAGAAATCCCATCATTTCCTTCCCCACCCATTGTTATCCCCCTTTTTTAGGGATCTTGATCTTATCCCTTCGAGATATGTTCTTATTCCTTCTAAGGGGGGACGTTGGTGCACCTTGACCAGGGGTGTGGGTCCTTGCCCCCACTACCCACGTTCATGTGGGTCCCCCCATGCAGGCGGGCCCCACTCTGGAACCTTCTAGAACCTTCCCGGTACAATACCGAAAAATCCCAAACATTTTCCGGTGGCCAAAATAGGACTTACCATATATAAATCTTTACCTCCGGACCATTCCGGAACTCCTCGTGATGTCTGGGATCTCATCCGGGACTAAGAACAACCTTCGGTAACTACACACTAATTCCCATAACAACTCTAGCGTCACTGAACCTTAAGTGTGTAGACCCGACGAGTTCGGGAATCATGCAGACATGACCGAGACAGCTCTCTGGCCAATAACCAACAGCGGGATCTGGATATCCATGTTGGCTCCCACATGTTCCACGATGATCTCATCGGATGAACCACGATGTCAAGTATGCAAGCAATCCCGTATACAATTCCCTTTGTCAATCGGTACGTTACTTGCCCGAGATTCGATCGCTGGTATCCCAATACCTCGTTCAATCTCGTTACCGGAAAGTCACTTTACTCGTTCCGTAATGCATGATCCCGTGACTAACTACTTAGTCACATTGAGATCATTATGATGATGCATTACCGAGTGGGCCCAGAGATACCTCTCTGTCATCGGAGTGACAAATCCCAGTCTCGATTCGTGCCAACCCAACAGACACTTTCAGAGATACCTGTAGTGCACCTTTATAGCCACCCAGTTACGTTGTGACGTTTGGTACACCCAAAGCATTCCTACGGTATCCGGGAGTTGCACAATCTCATGGTCTAAGGAAATGATACTTGACATTAGAAAAGCTCTTAGCAAACAAACTACATGATCTTGTGCTATGCTTAGGATTGGGTCTTGTCTATCACATTATTCTCCTAATGATGTGATCCCGTTATCAATGACATCCAATGTCCATGGTCAGGAAACCATAACCATCTATTGATCAACGAGCTAGTCAACTAGAGGCTCACTAGGGACATGTTGTGGTCTATGTATTCACACATGTATTACGGTTTCAAGTTAATACAATTATAGCATGAACAATAGACAATTATCATCAACAAGGAAATATAATAATAACCATTTTATTATTGCCTCTAGGGCATATTTCCAACAGTCTCCCACTTGCACTAGAGTCAATAATCTAGTTCACATCATTATGTGATTGTAATGAATCCAACACCCATGGTGTTTGATCATATCTTGCTTGTGAGAGAGGTTTATTAGCCAACAGGTCTGAACCGTTCAGATCCGTGTGTGGTTTACAAATCTCTATGTCATCTTGTAGATGCAGCTTCCACACGCTACTTGGAGCTATTCCAAACAACTGCTCTACTATACGAATCCGGTTTACTACTCAGAGTCATCCGGATTAGTGTCGAAGTTTGCATCGACGTCACCCTTTACGACGAACTCTTTTACCACCTCCATAATCGAGAAAATTCCTTAGTCAACTAGTTACTAAGGATAAGTTTGACCACTGTCATGTGATCCATTCCTGGATCACACTTGTACCCCTTGACGGACTCATGGCAAGGCACACTTCAGGTGCGGTACATAGCATAGCATACTTTAGAGCCTACATCTAAAGCATAGGGGACGACTTTCGTCCATTCTCTGTCTTCTGCCGTGGTCAGGTCTTGAGTCTTACTCAATACTAATATAGCCAAGAACTCCTTCTTTGCTGATCTATTTTGAATTCCTTCAAAATCTTGTCACGGTATGTGTTCGTTTGAAAGTACTATTATGCGATTTTGATCTATCCTTATAGATCTTCATGCTCAATGTTCAAGTAGCTTAATCCAGGTTTTCTATTGAAAAACACTTTTCAAATAACCCTATATGCTTTCCAGAAACTCTACATCATTTCTGATCAACAATATGTCAACAACATATACTCATCAGAAATTCTATAGTGCTCCCACTCACTTCTTTGGAAATACAAGTTTCTCATAAACTTTGTATAAACCCAAAATCTTTGATCATCTCATCAAAGCATATATTCCAACTCCGAGATGCTTACTCCAGTCCTTAGAAGGATTGCTGGAGCTTTGCATACTTGTTAGCATCTTTCAGGATTGTCAAAACCTTCTGGTTGTATCACATACAACCTTTCCTCAAAAAAATCGTCGAGGAAACAATGTTTTGACATCCTATCTGCAAGATTTCATAAATAATGCAGTAACTGCTAATATAATAACAACAGACTCTTAGGATCGCTACGAATGAGAAAGTCTCATCGCAGTCAACTCCTTGAACTTGTCGGAAAACATCTTAACAACAAGTCGAGCTTACTTAATGGTGATACTTACCATCATTGTCTGTCTTCCTTTTAAAATCCATCTGTACCCAATAGCCTTACGACCATCAAGTAGTTCTTCCAAAGTCTATACTTTCTTTTCATACATGGATCCTCTCTCGGATTTTATGGCCTCGAGCAATTTGTTAGAATCCGGGCCCACCATCGCTTCTCCATAGCTCGTAGGTTCATTGTTGTCTAGCAACATGACCTCCAAGATAGGATTACGTACCACTCTGAACTAGTACGCATCCTTGTCGACCTACGAGGTTTGGTAGTGACTCGATCCGAAGTTCCATGATCACTATCATCAGCTTCCACTTCAATTGGTGTAGGCGCCACATGAACAACTTCCTGTGCCCTTCTACACACTAGTTGTAGTGATACTTCAATAACCATATCAAGTCTCCACCATCCTCCCACTCAATTATTTCGAGAGAAATTATTCCTCGAGAAAGGACCCGTTTCTAGAAACAATAACTTTTGCTTCCGGATCTGAAATAGGAGGTATACCCAACTGTTTTGGGTGTCCTATGAAGATGTATTTATCGGCTTTGGGTTCGAGCTTATCAGGATGAAACTTTTTCACATAAGCGTCGCAGCCCCAAACTTTCAAGAAACGACAGCTTAGGTTTCTCTAAACCATAGTTCATATGGTGTCATCTCAACAGAATTATGTGGTGCCCTATTTAAAGTGAATGCGGTTGTCTCTAATGCCTAACCCATGAACGATAGTGGTAATTCGATAAGAGACATCATGGTATGCCCCATATCCAATAGGGTGCATCTATGATGTTCGGACACACCATCACACTATGGTGTTCCAGGTCGTGTTAGTTGTGAAACAATTTCCACAATGTCTCAATTGTGTACCAAACTCGCAACTCAGATATTCATCTCTACGATCATATCATAGACATTTTATCCTCTTGTCACGAAGATCTTAAACTTCACTCTGAAATTACTTGAACCTTTCAATAATTCAGACTTGTGTTTCATCAACCAAATATACTCATCATCTACTCAAATCATCTGTGAAGCAAGAACATAACGATATCCACTGCATGCCTCAACACTCATTGGACTGCACACATCAAAATGTGTTACTTCAAACAAGTTGCTTTCTTGTTCCATCTTACTGAAAACGAGGCTTTTCAGTCATCTTGCCCATGTGGTATGATTTGCATGTCTCAAGTGATTCAAAATCAAGTGAGTCCAAATGATCCATCTGCATGGAGTTTCTTCATGCGTACATACCAATAGACATGGTTCGCATGCCTCAAACGTTTTTTCAAAAACGAGTGAGTCCAAAGATGCGTCAACATGGAGCTTCTTCATGCGTTTTATACAAATATGACTTACACGGCAGTGCCACAAGTAGGTGGTACTATCATTACTATCTTATATCTTTTGGCATGAACATGTGTATCACTACGATCGAGATTCAATAAACCATTCATTTTAGGTGCAATACCATTGAAGGTATTATTCAAATAAACATAGTAACCATTATTCTCCTTAAATGAATAACCGTATTGCGATAGACATAATTATTTAGGTTTATCCAATTATGTCTATCCTCAACCCCAACACCAAATAACAATTATTTAGGTTTAACACCGATCCCGATGGTAGAGGGAGCGTGCGATGTTTGATCACATCAACCTTGTAAATACTTCCAACACATATCGTCATCTCGCCTTTAGCTAGTCTCCATTTATTCCGTAGCCTTTTATTTCGAGTTACTAACACTTAGCAACCGAACCGGTATCTATTACCATGGTGCTACTAGGAGTACTAGTAGAGTACACATTAATATAATGTATATACAATATACTTCTGTCGACATTGCCTGCCTTCTTATCTACCAAGTATAAAGGGTAATTATGCTCCAGTGACCGCTCCCCTTATTACAGAAGCACTTAGTCTCGGGTTTGGGTTCGACCTTGGGTTTCTTCACTAGAGCAGCAGCTGATTTGTTGTTTCATGAAGTATCCCTTCTTGCCCTTGCCCTTCTTGAAACTAGTGGTTTCACTAACCATCAACAATTGATGCTCCTTCTTGATTTCTACTTGCGCGGTGTCAAACATCGCGAATATTTCAAGGATCATCATATCTATCCCTGATATGTTATAGTTCATCACGAAGCTCTAGTAGCTTGGTGGCAATGACTTTGGAGAAACATCACTATCTCACCTGGAAGATTAACTCCCACTCAATTCAAGTGATTGTTGTACCCAGACAATCTGAGAACAAGCTCAACGATTGAGATTTTCTCCCTTAGTTTGTAGGCTAAGAAACTCGTCGGAGGTCTCATACCTCTTGATGCAGGCACAAGCCTAAAATCCCAATTTCAGCCCTTGGAACATCTCATATGTTCCGCGACGTTTCAAAAAAACGTCTTCGGTGCCACAATTCTAAATCGTTTAACATTACTGAACTATCATGTAGTCATCAAAACGTGTATGTCAGATGTTCGCAACATCCATAGACGACGTTCGAGGTTCGGCACACCGAGCGGTGCATTAAGGACATAAGCCTTCTATGCAGCAATGAGGACAATCCTCAGTTTACGGACCCAGTCCGCATAATTGCTACTATCAACTTTCAACTATATTTTCTCTAGGAACATATCTAAACAGTAGAACTAAAACGCGAGCTTACAACATAATTTGTAAAGACCTTTTTGACTATGTTCATGATAATTAAGTTCATCTAATCACAGTATTTGATGAACTCCCACTCAGATAGACATCCCTCTAGTCATCTAAGTGATACATGATCTGAGTCAACTAGGCCGTGTCCGATCATCACATGAGACGGACTAGTCATCATCGGTGAACATCTTCATGTTGATCGTATCTACTATAGGACTCATGTTCGACCTTTCGGTCTCTTGTGTTCCGAGGCCATGCACTACTGGAAACTGGGAATTTGCCATCAGCCAGCTCTTTTCCATCTGCCAGCTGATGGCAAAGAACGTCTTTGCCATCTGCTTATGAAAAACAGATGGCAAAGAACTGACAGACGGCAAAGAACATGGTTGCCATCAGCCAATTCTTTGCCATCTGCTAGTGGATGGCAAATAATCTTTGCCATCTGCTGGCAGATGGCAAAGAGGTGGGAAGGGTCCAGTGCTGTAACGGCCTGTCAACCCACCTCTTTGCCATCTGCCAGCAGATGGCAAAGAATCTTTTCCGTCTGTTGGCAGATGGCAAAGAAGTGGGTGGGGCCCAATGGATAACGGCGCTGTAACGGCCCAGTAGCCCCCCACCCCCAACCCTCCTCCGCCTCCCCTCGCCTCCTCCTCCCCCCGTCCACCCCCCGTGTCGCGAGAAACCCTCGTCCCATCCTCTCCTCCCTCCCTCCCTCCCTCCCTCCCATGGAGGAGTCGCCCGAGAACGCTGCCGCGGCGCCCGCCGCTCCTCCTACCCCCGCCTCGGCCCCGGCGCTGGCGCCGAAGCCGTCCCTACCCGCTAGGTCCGGGATCCCGCCATGGTACGACCTTGACGCCAAGTGGGACGCCTGCCTCGACCTCTCCATCCGCCGCGTCGCCTACTCCTCCCTCGCCGGCGCCTTCGGGGGCCTCATCCTCTTCTGTAAGCTCCCCACCTCCGCCTCCCCCTTCCCCTCGCCGCACCGTGAGATCTGTTCGCCGTGCCTCCCATGCGTATCTCTTGATCTAGGGTTGCGCGGAAATGATGCCCGTGCTCCATCTCGATCGGTGGTGGCCGCCATGGACACCCGCAGCTATGGTGAGCCCCTGCGCCACCGCCCTCTCTCCTCTCCTCCCCTACTCCCCCACCCATCTCTCTCCCCCGCAGACGAACCCCGCCGCCAGGAGGCCGCCATGGAGGCCTGTCCCGAGCTCGCTTTGCCGCTCCTTCAGTGACCCTCGTTGCGCCTGGATCCGGGCGGATCCGACGATTCCCCGACGCGTAGGCTAGCTTGTAGCTAGCTAGCTTGTATATATGCGTTTCTGCTTCTCCAAAATGGCGAATTTACTACATATCTCATTTTAGTACTGGACTGGACTGCCATGCAGGTGTAGTCAAGATCCCCCCTTTGACCAGTAACAAACGATTCCATAGCTGCTGCTTGCCGTGAGGGATGGCCGGAAACGGAAGCAGCCTCTGCCTGTGGCTACTTGTTGCACTCCCTGGGATATTCGACTTCTTGCGCTCCTAATATATGCGGTTTCACATATGCCTGGTTTCATAATAGGTGTGTGAAAATTGAGTTTATTTTTCGTCTCATCATGTTAGTTATTGTTATGGTGATCACAAATTCTTGGCTCTTGACAATAAGTGACTTTGAGCTTGTTAAATTAAACTTGGGTTGCCAGTTGAAGCTTGCTCATTATTTCTAACATACACATTTCATTCTTTTGGGTTGCCAGTTGGGTATTACTATTTCTTCTCAATTCAGGTTCTTAGAAGCGTAGTCTACGGAAACCAGCCAAGAAATAGGTAAGCAGAGTTACATACTGCAGAAACAAAAAACATTTGACTTATGATCCATGTTAGCATTACTGAAAATCATAATGTACAGGTTGCATCTGTACATACCCACAGATCGTAGCAAACCCAATCCAGTAGTGGTATTTGTAACTGGTGGAGCTTGGATCATTGGGTGAGTGAATTTTTCTCAAGATGCCTTTCTCTGTGACTTCCATTGTTGATGGTCATGTTCTTTTTATCTTGAAGGAACTATGCACCGCACTTGAATATCTGATCCTTTTGGATGGTGATTCTATCCAAAGTCGCTATGGCACCACACTTGAATAGGGCACCACACTAGGTACTACTGCCTCCCCACCACTCACGACGCCAGGCGAGCTCACTCATCCAGCCTCCGGCCTCTTTGTTCATGTTGCGTTTCTCATGATGGTGTCTTACACAATTTTTCGTGGAGGCTGTTCTACTTCTTCGAATTCAGGCGGCATAAGGAGGACCCAGTGTTGATCTGGCTGACGGGAGGACCCGGCTACTGCAGCGACCTAGCACTTTTTTACGAGAATGGCCCCTTCCACATAGCAGGCAACATGTCGCTACTCTGGAATGAGTTTGGATGGGATCAAGTATATATATATACTGACAGTTTGTGTACTAATCAATCAATCTGTATAATATTTTTCTTAGAGATTATTTACACCCTGTATAATCTTCTCTCTTTTTGGATATTGGCTACTGCAGGAGTCGAATCTTATCTATGGTGATCAGCCAACTGGGACTGGGTTCAGCTACAGCTCTGATTCGTGTGATACCCACCATAACGAAGTTGAGGTGAACCAGAGTGATTATCGTTATTTTTGAGTTGCAATCAAGATTCAAAAATGGCCTTCTGTGTTTTTCCTCACAAGTTCCTTGCATCTTTAGGCAAGCGATTTTGATAGGCCTTCTTCAAGGAGCATATGAGCTGGCTATGTGTAGTGCTCCAGAATGCTTTGCTTTGACTGATTTTTACTGTGGTGACTATTTCTGTCTATAAAATTGAGAAAGCATTAAGATTATTGTGTGTGATATAATTAGAAAGCAATTATGTAAAAAAGGCACATAAGCCAGAACCTATAAACCTAAAACTGATATTGAAGATTTTTATAATTAGAACTGAAGGGTTTATAATTAGAATATTAATACGGTTTCACTCTTCATAGGGCACTTGCAACAACCACATTACTTGCTAAGCGGAGTAGACGTGAATGTTTCTTTCTTATTTTATATTGTAATCCCGATTGAATATGAATGCTAAGACTGGCTTTCTACTAACTCCATTATTTGCTTGCTCACATCATTGGGACCGGCTAACTTAAGTGTGTGCACGTTAGGCTGATTGTGTTGTTTCGTTTTGAGATTCCTCACCATGCTATGTTATCATGGTTTTAGGTTTCCTTGTGCTTAATTACACGCCGCAGCGGCGACCAAGAAGCGCGTGGCCCAGCTGACCAAGAAGGCCAGGAACGTGGCCGCCGGTGACAAGGAGCCCGGGTTTAAGTATCTTTGCTGGGTGTCGATGGTGGTATGTCTCTCTATCTCTCTCTGTATGTAGTTCTAGTAGTTTCATGGTAATTTTTTCTGCTAATTTCTAATTCCTATTGGCTATATACAAGATTGTGACTTTTTTTTGGGGTGATGCACCTATAGTAATCAGTGACCTGTACCAACTGAAGATGAACGAGGGAACAAAATAAGAAAGGGGTGGCTATTGAATTGTCATGATTGTATGGTACTGTCATTTCTTTTATATCACTGTTTGCATCACCAGTTGTTTATGCCAAAACAAGTCGGTTGCTGCAAGTCTTGCAAGAAATTTGGGTGACAAGGCGTCTGGATGGAACTATCTATCCGTCTATCTATCTATCTATCTAATATAGTTTACTACTATACCATGTAAAATTAGTGTCTCCACTACCACTATGGCTTGGTGTGGTCATGCTATGATGTTAGCGGATACGAATGTTTGGTGATGTGTTGATTCAGGAAATTCGCATTTGGTTCAGCATGTAGTTGGGCTCTATGCTCTAAGGAGATAATGTTCTGTGAATTCTTTTCCAACTGTTATTGCCACAAAATTGAAATTTGGTATTGACATTATGAAGATTACCTTAAGTGTGAAAAATACTGAGCATGGATCTGTGTCTTATTTATAGCTCTAACTGCATGTACCATATGGATAAAAAATCCTATCATTTCTAATGAAATGATAAGATTTCTTGATCTTCAATAATGATGTGTACATAAATATCACTAAACTCGATGCTGCCTTGTGATAATCTCATGGTGATGTTGAACTCCATAATGTCTTTGCTTCTATCAAATGTGAATGTTTTTTCTTACTTTTATTTTGTTATATCCTGTTTGAGTAAGTATGTTAAACCTGGATTACTAATAACTTGAACATTATCTGCATAACCACAACATCGGGACCGGCACCCTCGTGCCAATGCGCGTTACCGATCTAGTGTTGGTTATGCCAGCTGCTCCAGGAGCTACATCATCCACTCGCATACTGTACATTGTTTACTGAGACAACATCAACATGGAATATTTGTCTGTCAACTCAGTGAAGCACCAACGGATCAAGGACATTGAGGTTGATATTTGTATTCTACTCGAAAAAGGTGACTATATTAATTAATTCTAAGCACCCCTCTTCAGTCCATCTTATATACAAATCTCAAGCCTATGTCTATATAAGATGCACGTGCGTACATATACACTGCTTGAGCAACAACAACTTCTATACTACATACTCCTCTCTATGCGTATGTATGCATTACAAAAAGAAGAAACTGATAATGGAATTTGTCAGTCGATTCACGGAACAGGGAGGGGTAGTTTTAACAACAAAGTGTTTTTGTTTACTCCATCCTTGATCCGGCAGCGGAACAGGGACCTGTTGTACTCCTTAGAAACTATTTTAGTTTTATAATCATCTTTTATTTTTCTCCAGTTTTTTCAGCAAACACATCGAGACGTTGGAAGAAATTGACGTGGTGTAAAAGGAGCTGGCTTAAAGTCTGGCGTTAAGCACTGGGGAGGAGTTCGTTCTTTAGGTGGATACATATGTGTTCATGACTATTGGTAACATGTGAAACTTGCTATCTATGGATGAAACTGTGTAATATTGATGAAACTATGTATATGTACGGATGAAAACTTGCTACTATTGGTAACATGTATTGGATACATATGTGTTCATGACTATTGGTAATATGTGTTGAATATGCTATATTGGTCATATAAATATATTTGTCTTTGATTTCTGTTAAAATGAATTGATATAAGAAAAAACAAAATTAAATGGGGCAATATAGTCACTTTGCCATATGCTGGCAGATGGCAAAGAGCTTTGCCATCAGCTGGCAGATGGCAAAGAGGCCACGTGTCATGTTTGGGCTGGCCTATTTGGGCTCTTTGCCATCTGCCAGCAGATGGCAAATCTCTTTGCCATCTGCTGGCAGACGGCAAAGCATGTAGCCTTTGCCATCTGCTGGCAGATGGCAAAGTATGCCGTTAGCCTTCTAACGGGGCTAACCCCGTTAAGAGGCTTTGCCATCTGCCAGCAGATGGCAAAGCCACAGGCTCTTTGCCATCAGCCAGCAGATGGCAAAGCCACAGGCTCTTTGCCATCAGCCAGCAGATGGCAAAGAAGCCTTTACCGGCAGGGTTTCGGACGACTGGTTTGCCATCTGCTGGCAGATGGCAAAGCCTTTGCAATCCGCCGACCATGCCTTTGCCATCTGCCATGGCAGATGGCAAACTGCCAGATTCCAGTAGTGATGTCTGTACATGCTAGGCTCGTCAAGTCAACCTAAGTGTTTCGCATGTGTAAATCTGGCTTACACCCGTTGTATGTAAATGTTAGAATCTATCACACCCGATCATCATGTGGTGCTTCGGAGCAACGATCTTTCGCAATGGTGCACAGTTAGGGGAAACACTTGCTTGAAATTATTATGAGGGATCATCTTATTTACTACCTCGTTCTAAGCAAATAAGATGGATAAACATGATAAACATCACATGCAATCAAATAGTGACATGATATGGCCAATATCATTTTGCTCCTTTTGATCTCCATCTTCGGGGCTCCATGATCATCATCATCACCGGCATGAAACCATGATCTCCATCATCATGATCTCCATCATCGTGTCTTCATGAAGTTGTCTCGCCAACTATTACTTCTACTACTATGGCTAATGGTTTAGCAATAAAGTAAAGTAATTACATGGCGTTATTCAATGACACGCAGGTCATACAATAAATTAAGACAACTCCTATGGCTCCTGCCGGTTGTCATACTCATCGACATGCAAGTCGTGATTCCTATTACAAGAACATGATCAATCTCATACATCACATATATCATTCATCACATTCTTTTGGGCCATATCACATCACATTGCATACCCTGCAAAAACAAGTTAGACGTCCTCTAATTGTTGTTGCATGTTTTACGTGGCTGCTACGGGTTTCTAGCAAGAACGTTTCTTACCTACGCAAAGCCACAACGGTGATATGCCAATTGCTATTTACCCTTCATAAGGACCCTTTTCATCGAATCCGATCCGACTAAAGTGGGAGAGACTGGCACCCGCTAGCCACCTTATGCAACAAGTGCATGTCAGTCGGTGGAACCTGTCTCACGTAAGTGTACGTGTAAGGTCGGTCCGGGCCGCTTCATCCCACAATACTGTTGAAACAAGATAGGACTAGTAATGGTAGGCATATTGAACAAAATCAATGCCCATGACAACTTGTGTTCTACTCGTGCATAGAATCTACGCAATAGACCTAGCTCATGATGCCACTATTGGGGAACGTAGAAGAAATTCAAAATTTTCCTACGAGTCACCAAGATCTATCTATGGAGATACTAGCAACGAGAGAGAGGGGAGTGCATCTACATACCATTGTAGATCGCTAAGCAGAAGCATTACAAGAACGCAGATGAAGGAGTCGTACTCATAGCGATTCAGATCGCGGTTGATTGCGATCTAAGCGCCGAACAACGGCACCTCCGCGTTCAATACACATGCAGCCCGGTGACGTCTCCCATGCCTTGATCCAGCAAGGAGAGAGGGAGAGGTTGGGGAAGACTCCGTCCAGCAGCAGCACGATGGCGTGGTGGTGGTGGAGGAGCGCGGTACTCCAACAGGGCTTCGCCAAGCACTACGAGAGACGAGGAGGGAGAGAGGTAGGGCTGCGCCTTGGGAGAGAGAGGCTCGTGTGTCGGGCAGCCCCAAAACCTCCACTATATATAGGGGCAAGGGGGAGGGGAGGCGCCCTAGGGTTTCCCCTAGGGGGGGCGGCGGCCAGAGCAGATGGGATCTCCCCTTTGGGTGACTTGGCCCCCAAGCCAGGAGGTGGGAACCCTAGATGGGGCGCCCCAAACCCCCTGGTCACGTGGGAATAGGTGAGGGGGGCGCACAGCTCCTTAGTGGGCTGGTTTGCCCCCTTCCATTGGCCTATGAAGCCCCCCCAACACTTGTCGCGGCTCCCGAAACACCTTTCGGTCATGCTGGTCATCACCCAGTACCTCCGGAACACTTTCGAACTCCAAAACCCTTCGTCCAATATATCAATCTTCACCTTCGGACCATTCCGGGACTCCTCATTATGTCCGGGATCTCATCCGGGACTCCAAACAAAATTCAGTGACCGTGTACATACTTTCCCTATAACCCTAGCGTCATCGAACCTTAAGTGTGTAGACCCTACGAGCTCGGGAATCATGCAGACATGACCGAGACATCTCTCTGGTCAATAACCAACAGTGGGATCTGGATAGCCATGTTGGCTCCCACATGTTCCACGATGATCTCATCGGATGAACCACGATGTCAAGGATTCAATCAATCCCGTATACAATTCCCTTTGTCTACCGGTATAGTACTTGCCCGAGATTCGATCGTCGGTATCCCGATACCTTGTTCAATCTCGTTACTGGCAAGTCTCTTTACTCGTTCCATAACACATCATCCCGCGATCAACTCCTTGATCACATTGTGCACATTATGATGATGTCCTACCGAGTGGGCCTAGAGATACCTCTCCGTCACATGGAGTGAAAATTCCCAGTCTCTATTCGTACCAACCCAACAGAAACTTTCGGAGATACCCGTATTGCACCTTTATAGCCACCCAGTTACGTTGTGACGTTTGGTACACCCAAGGCATTCCTACGGTATCCGGGAGTTGCACAATCTCATGGTCTAAGGAAAAGATACTTGACATTTAGAAACGCTTTAGCATACGAACTACACGATCTTGTGCTAGGCTTAGGATTGGGTCCTGTCCATCACATCATTCTCCTAATGATGTGATCCCGTTATCAATGACATCCAATGTCCATGGTCAGGAAACCATGACCATCTCTTGATCAACGAGCTAGTCAACTAGAGGCTCACTAGGGACATGTTGTGGTCTATGTATTCACACATGTATTGCAGTTTCCGGTCAATACAATTATAGCACGAATAATAGACAAGTATCATGAACAAGGAAATACAATAATAACCATTTTATTGTTGCCTCTAGGGCATATTTCCAACAGTCTCCCACTTGCACTAGAGTCAATAATCTAGTTCACATCACTATGTGATTGTAATGAATTGACACCCATGGGGTTTTATCATATCTCGCTTGTGAGAGAGGTTATTAGTCAAAGGATCTGAACTTTTCAGATCTGTATGTGCTTTGCAAATCTCTATGTAATCTCCTAGATGCAGCTACCACGCTCTATTTGGAACTATTCCAAATAACTATTCTACTATACGAATCCGGTTTACTACTCAGAATAATCCGGATTAGTGTCAAAGTTTGCATCGGCGTAACCCTTTACGACGAACTCTTTTACCACCTCCATAATCAAGAAAATTCCTTAGTCCATTAGTTACTAAGGATAAGTTTGACCGCTGTCCTGTGGTCCATTCCAGGATCACTCTTGTACCCCTTGACTGACTCATGGCAAGGCACACTTCCGGTGCGGTACACAGCATAGCATACTATAGAGCCTACGTCTGAAGCATAGGGGACGACCTTCGTCCTTTCTCTCTTTTCTGCTGTGGTCATGTCTTGAGTCCTACTCAATACTCACACCATATAACACAGCCGAGAACACCTTCTTTGCTGATCTATTTTGAACTCCTTTAAAATCTTGTCAAGGTATGTATTCATTTGAAAGTACTATTGAGCGTTTTGATCTAGCCTTACAGATCTTGATGCTCAATGTTCAAGTAGCTTAATCCAGGTTTTCCATTGAAAAACACTTTTCAAATAACCCTATATGCTTTCCAGAAATTCTACATCATTTCCGATCAACAATATGTCAACAGCATATACTCATCAGAAATGCTATAGTGCTCCCACTCACTTCTTTGGAAATACAAGTTTCTCATAAACTTTGTATAAACCCAAAATCTTTGATCATGTCATCAAAGTGTATATTCCAACTCCGAGATCCTTACTCCACTCCTTAGAAGGATTGCTGCAGCTTTGCACACTTGTTAGCATCTTTCAGGATTGACAAAACCTTCTGGTTGTACCACCTTTCCTCAAGAATATCATCGAGGAAACAATGTTTTGACATCCTATCTGCAAGATTTCATAAATCATGAAGTAATTGCTAATATAATTCCAACAGACTCTTAGCATCGCTACGAGTGAGAAAGTCTCATCGTAGTTAACTCCTTGAACTTGTCGGAAACATCTTAACAACAAGTCGAGCTTTCTTAATGGTGATACTTACCATCATTATCCGTCTTCCTTTTAAAATCCATCTGTACCCAACAGCCTTACGACCATCAAGTAGTTCTTCCAAAGTCTATACTTTGTTTTCATACATGGGTCCTCTCTCAGATTTTATGGCCTCGAGTCATTCGTTGGAATACGGGCCGCTTCTCCATAGCTCGTAGGTTCATTGTTATCTAGCAACATGACTTCCAAGACAGGATTACCGTACCACTCTGAAGTAGTATGCATCCTTGTCGACCTACAAGGTTTGGTAGTGACTTGATCCGAAGTTTCATGATCACTATCATCAGCTTCCACTTCAATTGGTGTAGGTGCAACAGGAACAACTTCCTGTGCCCTGCTACACATTGGTTGAAGTGATGGTTCAATAACCTCATCAAGTCTCCACCATCCTCCCACTCAATTCTTTCGAGAGAAACTTTTCTTCGAGAAAGGACCCATTTTGTAGAAACAATTACTTTTGCTTCTGGATTTGAATTAGGAGATATACCCAACTGTGTTGGGTGTCCTATGAAGATGCATTTATCCGCTTGGGGTTCGAGCTTATCAGCATGAAACTTTTTCACATAAGCATCGCAGCCCCAAACTTTCAAGAAACGATAGCTTAGGTTTCTCTAAACCATAGTTCACACGGTGTCATCTCAACGGAATTACTTGGTGCCCTATTTAAAGTGAATGGGGTTGTCTCTAATGCCTAACCCATGAACGATAGTGGTAATTCGATAAGAGACATCATGGTATGCCCCATATCCAATAGGGTGCATCTATGATGTTCGGACACACCATCACACTATGGTGTTTCAGGCGGTATTAGTTGTGAAACAATTTCCATAGTGTCTTAATTTTGTAACAAACACGTAACTCAGATATTCATCTCTATGATCATATCATAGACATTTTATCCCCTTGTCACGATGATCTTCAACTTCACTTTGAAATTACCTGAAGCTTTCAATTATTCAGACTTGTGTTTCATCAAGTAAATATCCTCAGCATCTACTCAAATCATCTGTGAAGTAAGAACATAACGATATCCACTACGTGCCTCGACACTCATTGGACAGCACACATCAAAATGTATTACTTCCAACAAGTTGCTCTCTTGTTCCATCTTACTAAAAAACAAGGCTTTTCAGACGTCTTGCCCATGTGGTATGATCTGCATGTCTCAAGTGATTTAGAATCAACTGAGTCCAAATGATCCATCTGCATGGAGTTTCTTCATGCGCAAATACCAACAGACATGGTTCACATGTCTCAAACATTTCAAAAACGAGTGAGTCCAAAGATCCATCAACATGGAGCTTCTTCATGCGTTTTATACCAATATGACTCAAATAGCAGTGCCACAAGTATGTGGTACTATCATCACTATCTTATATCTTTTGGCATGAACATGTGCATCACTACGATCGAGATTCAGTAAACCATTCTTTTAGGTGCAAGACCATTGAAGGTATTATTCAAATAAATAGAGTAACCATTATTCTCCTTAAATGAATAATTGTATTGCGATAGACATAATCAAATCATGTCAATGCTCAACACAAACACCAAATAACAATTATTTAGGTTTAACACCAATCTCGATGGTAGAGGGAGCATGCGATGCTTGATCACATCAACCTTGGAAAAACTTCCAACACACATCATTATCTCACCTTTAGCTAGTCTCCATTTATTCCGTAGCCTTTTATTTTGAGTTACTAACACTTAGCAACCGAACCGGTATCTATTACCATGGTGCTACTAGGAGTATTAGTAGAGTACACATTAATATGATGTATATCCAATATACTTCCGTCGACCTTGCCTTCCTTCTTATCTACCAAGTATCTAGGGTGGTTCTGCTTTACTATTCGTTCCTCTCATTACAGAAGCACTTAGTCTCGCATTTGGGTTCAACCTTGGGTTTTCACTAGAGCAGCAACTATTTTGCCGTTTCATGAAGTATCCCTTCTTGCCCTTGCCCTTCTTGAAACTAGTGGTTTTACTAACCATCAACAATTGATGCTCCTACTTGATTTCTACTTTCGTGGTGTCGAACATCGCGAATAGGTCAAGGATCATCGTATCTATCCCTGTTATGTTATAGTTCATCACGAAGCTCTAGTAGCTTGGTGGCAATGTCTTTGGAGAAACATCACTATCTCATCTGGAAGATTAACTCCCACTCGATTCAAGTGATTGTTGTACCCAGACAATCTGAGTACAAGCTCAGTGGTCGAGCTTTTCTCCCTTAGTTTGCAGGTTAAGAAACTTGTCGGAGGTCTCATACTTCTTGACGTGGGCATGAGCCTGAAATCCCAATTTCAGCTCTTGGAACATCTCATATGTTTTGCGACATTTCAAAAATGTCTTCGGTGCCTCAATTCTAAACCATTTAACATTACCCACTGAACTATCACGTAGTCATCAAAACGTGTATGTCAGATGTTCGCAACATCCACAAACGACATTCGAGGTTCAGCACACCGACAGGTGCATTAAGGACATAAGCCTTCTACGCAACAATGAGGACAATCCTCAGTTTACGGACCCAGTCCGCATAATTTCTACTATCAACTTTCAACTAAATTTTCTCTAGGAACATATCTAAAACAGTAGAACTAGAACGTGAGCTACGACATAATTTGCAAAGACCTTTTGACTATGTTCGGGATAAATAAGTTCATCTAATGAACTCCCACTCAGATAGATATCCCTCTAGTCATCTAAGTGATACATGATCTGAGTCAACTAGGCCGTGTCTGATCATCACGTGAGACGGACTAGTCATTATCGGTGAACATCTTCAAGTTGATCGTATCCACTATATGACTCATGTTTGACCTTTCGGTCGCTTGTGTTCCGAGGCCATGTGTGTACATGCTAGGCTCGTCAAGTCAACCTAAGTGTTTCGCGTGTGTAAATCTGGCTTACACCCGTTGTATGTGAACGTTAGAATCTATCACACCCGATCATCACGTGGTGCTTCAAAACAACGAACTTCCGCTACGGTGCACAGTTAAGGGGAACACTTTCTTGAAATTATTATGAGGGATCATCTTATTTACTACCGTCGTTCTATGAAAATAAGATGCATAAACATGATAAACATCACATGGAATCAAAAAATGACATGATATGGCCAATATCATTTTGCTCCTTCTGATCTTCATCTTCGAGGCTCCATGATCATCATCGTCACCGACATGACACCATGATCTCCATCATCATATCTCCATGAAGTTTTCTCGCCAACTATTACTTCTACTACTATGGCTAACGGTTAGCAATAAAGTAAAGTAATTACATGGCGTTGTTCAATGACACGCAGGTCATACAATAAATAAAGACAACTCCTATGGCTCCTGCCGGTTGTCATACTCATCGACATGCAAGTCGTGATTCCTATTACAAGAACATGATCAATCTCATACATCACATATCATTCATCACATTCTTTTGGTCATATCACATCACATAGCATACCCTGCAAAAACAAGTTAGACGTCCTCTAATTTTTGTTTGCATGTTTTACGTGGCTGCTATGGGTTTCTAGCAAGCACGTTTCTTACCTACGCAAAAGCCACAACGTGATATGCCAATTGCTATTTACCCTTCATAAGGACCCTTTTCATCGAATCCAATCTGACTAAAGTGGGAGAGACTGGCACCCGCTAGCCACCTTATGCAAAAAGTGCATGTCTGTCGGTGGAACCTGTCTCACGTAAGTGTACGTGTAAGGTCAGTCCAGGCCGCTTCATCCCACAATACCGTCGAAACAATATAGGAGTAGTAACGGTAACCATATTGAACAAAATCAACACCCACAAAAACATGTGTTCTACTCGTGCATAGAATCTACGCAATAGACCTAGCTCATGATGCCACTGTTGGGGAACATAGCAGAAATTCAGAATTTTCCGACGAGTCACCAAGATCTATCTATGGAGAGACTAGCAACGAGAGAGAGGGCAGTTCATCTACATACCCTTGTAGATCGCTAAGCGGAAGCGTTACAAGAATGCGGATGAAGGAGTCGTACTTGTAGCGATTTAGATCGCGGTTGGTTCCGATCTAAGCACCGAACAACGGCGCCTCCACGTTTAACACACGTGCAGCCCGATGACGTCTCCCATGCCTTGATCCAGCAAGGAGAGAGGGAGTGGTTGGGGAAGACTCCGTCCAGCAGCAGCACGACGGCGTGGTGGTGGTGGAGGAGCACGGTACTCCAGCAGGGCTTCGCCAAGCACTACGAGAGATGAGGAGGGAGAGAGGTAGGGCTGCGCCTTGGGAGAGAGAGACTGATCTGTTGGGCAGCCCCAAAACCTCCACTATATATAGGGGCAAGGGGGAGGGGAGGCTCCCTAGGGTTTCCCCTAGGGGGGCGGCGGCCAGAGCAGATGGGATCTCCCCTTTGGGTGACTTGGCCCCCAAGCCAGGAGGTGGGAACCCTAGATGGGGCGACCCAAACCCCTTGGTCACGTGGGAATAGGTGAGGGGGACGCACATCCCCTTAGTGGGCTGGTTTGCTACCTTCCCTTGGCCCATGGAGCCCCCCAACACTTGTTGGGGCTCCCGAAACACCTCTCGGTCATGCTGGTCATCACCCAGTACCTCCGGAACACTTCCGGACTACAAAACCCTTTGTCCAATATATCAATCTTCACCTCCGGACCATTCCAGTACTCCTCGTGATGTCCGGGATCTCATCAAGGACTACGAGCAACTTTCGGTAACCACGTACATACTTTCCCTATACCCTAGCGTCATCGAACCTTAAGTGTGTAGACCCTACGGGCTCGGGAATCATAGAGACATAACCGAGACATCTCTCTGGTCAATAACCAACAGCGGGATCTGGATACCCATGTTGGCTCCCACATGTTCCACTATGATCTCATCGGATGAACCACAATGTCAAGGATTCAATCAATCCCGTATACAATTCCCTTTGTCTACCGGTATAGTACTTGCTCGAGATTCGATCATCGGTATCCCGATACCTTGTTCAATCTCGTTACAGGCAAGTCTCTTTACTCGTTCCATAACACAACATCCCGCGATCAACTCCTTGATCACATTGTGCACATTATGATGATGTCCTACTGAGTGGGCCTAGAGATACCTCTCCGTCACACGGAGTGAGAAATCCCAGTCTCGATTCGTGCCAACCCAACAGAAACTTTCAAAGATACCCGTAGTGCACCTTTATAGCCACCCAGTTATGTTGTGACATTTGGTACACCCAAAGCATTCCTACGGTATTCGGGAGTTGCACAATCTCATGGTCTAAGGAAAAGATACTTGACATTTAGAAAATCTTTAGCATACGAACTACACGATCTTGTGCTAGGCTTAGGATTGGGTCTTGTCCATCACATCATTCTCCTAATGATGTGATCCCGTTATCAATGATGTCTAATGTCCATGGTCAGGAAACCATGACCATTTGTTGATCAACGAGCTAGTCAACTAGAGGCTCACTAGGGACATGTTGTGGTCTATGTATTCATACATGTATTGCGGTTTCCGGTCAATACAATTATAGCATGAATAATAGACAATTATCATGAACAAGGAAATACAATAATAACCATTTTATTATTGCCTCTAGGGCATATTTCCAACAATATCCGCAGAGGCGAACTCCATGATTGGTGCCCAATCAGATTCAATGGGCACGGATGTACGTGGTTCGGAGCCTATAGCCGGAGATGAGTCCGAGGTTCCGATGACACCGGTCTCATAGGAGTGTTCACCTCCAACGCTGATGAGTGTGCGGCCTCCGTGGTGGGGTCCATCCACCCATCCTCGGATGGTGCGATCTGCTCCGGATTGATTCCTAGGGCCGCCGCTGGCGTGATCTCCCGAACATTGTCCAATGGCAGATCTAAGTCATGCTCATCATGACTGCTCGGCGCACGTGACATGGGCTCGAATCCCTCGAAGATCAAGTCTCCGCGGATGTCGTCAGTATAGTTCAAGCTTCTAAACCTAACTTGGTGGCCAGGGGCGTAGCTATCGATCTTCTCTAGATGGACAAACGAGTTGGCCCGCAGTATGAAGCCGCCGAATATGAAGATCTGTCCAAGGAGGAAAACCTCCCCCTGGACCGTGTCGTTGAAGATGATTGAAGGAGCCATCAAGCCTTATTGTGACGACACAGTGGAACTCTCAATGAAAGCACCAATGTCCGTGTCAAAACCGGCGGATCTCTGGTAGGGGGTCCCGAACTGTGCGTCTAAGGCTAATGGTAACAGGAGGCGAGGGACACGATGTTTACCCAGGTTCGGGCCCTCTCGATGCAGGCAATTCCCTACTTCCTCCTTGATTGATCTTGATGATATGAGTATTACTAGAGTTGATCTACCACGAGATCGTAGAGGCTAAACCCTAGAATCTAGCCTATGCTTATGATTGTTGTTGTCCTATGGACTAAACTCTCTAGTTTATATAGCCACCAGAGGGGGCTAGGGTTACACAGAGTCGGTTAGAGAGAAGGAGATATACATATCCGAATTGCCAAGCATGCCTTCCACGCAAAGGAGAGTCTCATCCAGACACGGGACGGAGTCTTCAATCTTGTATCTTCATAGTCCAACAGTCCGGCCAAAGTATATAGTCCGGCTGTCCGAGGACCCCTTAATCCCGGACTCCTTCAATTAGTATGCTTGAAGTATTATTATTTCTTATGTCAATATGAACTTTTATTTTGAATCATTTGGATCTGAACATTCGCACTACAAGAAATATGTCAACTTGTGACCACCACTATTGGTCACTGAAAGGTCATGGTTTTTCATTTGCGACCTTTTTGTGACCAAAAACAGAAGGTCAAAAGCTGAGGGTCGTAAACTGACTATAGCGACCTTCTCTGTGAGAAGGTCATAGACATTTACTACGAAAATATGCCTACTATGGGGTTTTGGTCACTAGCAACCTCCCCAGGCCACGTAGGCATCCAGCGTGGCAAGCTGATGTGGCACAAGATTCATCCCGGTCCAATTCGAGTTTCTACATGGGCCTAGCCCAACAATTCGGCCTTTTTACTGTATATTTTTTCCCTATTAATTTTCTCTAGCAACATGGGCCTGGCCCAACAATTTGGCCTTTTTATTTCATGGATCATGGCCTTTTTGTGATCTATTTCATTTTTGGGCCTAAGCCTTTTTATTTACTTGGCCATCGCCTTTTCACAATTGATTCTTTTAGTAATTTTGTTCATTTTTTCTGAATTGTTTGATTTGTGGCCTTTTTAGGGCCCAAATAGTATATGCTTCATTTCTGACATATCAACAATAAAGTATCAACAACAAAGTAACCAATATTTTGGTCTAGAGAGCCCCAATCACACAAATTTTCATAAATGGCGATCAAAATGAGTATATTATATATATTACAATCATGCCATAGTTCACATCATCCAGGAATTTAGAACAACTACAAAAGTGCTGCTATGAAATACTATAACAGCCATTCACATCACCTAGGAACATATAATTAGCTACAAAGATGAAGCGTTCCCTTTTTCCAACTTCTTGAGCCTCTGTAAAAGATAGGAAACGATCATTATCATGGCAGTGAATTCAGAATGAAAGCAATATCATCAAACATACAACATCTAGGAAAAGAATATTGAACAAAATAATAAACAAATACACAAGCAGCTAGGGGTCGATCCTAATGCCAGCAAGCTCTAAGAAGACTCCAAGAAATTATTGGCTGACAATACAATCATGCTTTTCACAAGTGCAAGTCATGCAAAAAACTTCACTGCACCAAATTGCACCTAAACAATAATACCATTCTACTACCACAGCCATCCATTCAGCTAATAGCATGCAAAGTATCAATGTTCTGTTCTTATCATCTTATTCTTATGCATAAAGCAACTAAGGAAACCAAAAGAGGAGCAATACTACTTGTAGATAACCAGAGTTCAACAAAGATACACGTATCATCAGTTTGCCAAACATGGCAGTGTTCGGTTCAGAAAGATGTAGTACAAATGGCCAAACATAGATGCGTTCAGTTTCAGAAGAATCTGAAAGCCAGATCTCATCTGGAAGCCAAACTTGCATTGTTACAAACACATGGCAGAGATTAGTACAAGCACTTACTAATCAGGTCAGACTGAAGAAATCACTAGCAGCGGAAATGCATCATTCTAAATCTTCTCAGTTTGCAAAACAAGATTCAGCAAGCAATCAGCCATTATGAACAAGCAGTAGCACTACTTCTTGCAGACGCAACGCAAGGGCTCGGTTTACAAGAGTAAAAAATAGAAAACATTAGTAAGATCATGTAGTACCACAATTGCAACATTTTCTAGATAGATAATCAGTTTGCAAAAGCAACACGTTCAGTTCTTACGTCCAACCAGCCAACAAAGCGTTCGCAATCACCCAGCACATGCACTACGGCTACCACTACTTTCAGATAGAGACAAGCAGAGTCAACAGCGACCATATATGCAGATCAACCAGAATTTTACCTGCCCTGGTGGCGCCGGAGATGGATGCTTCTGATGCTGGCCTTGACTGCCCCTGATGATGCTGCTCATGGACCGAAACTGCATCGCGTCAGGGAAGAGGATGGAAGGGAATGCAATGAAAGAAGAAATCGAAAAGGAGAGGAGAGGAGAGGGGGCTGACCGTCGGGGTTCTCCATGGCATCGGTGTCGGGGCAGCCTTCCCGTCCATGCCATGGCGGCCCGGAGCACGAGCGACGATGACGTGCTGGATGGATCTGGTAGCGAGAGGAGACGAGGTGAGGAAGAGAGGATCTGGTAGGGATAGGAGACGAGTTGAGGAAGAGAGGGGACCAACCTTAGTCGCCGGAGACACGCCGACGACGTGGTGGACCAAACCCTATCCACGGGAGACGGTCGCGCGTGGCCGCTGGAGCACACGAGCACCGGATCTGGGCGGAGCGCGAGGCCGCCGTCGCCCTTCCCTGCCGCGGGGCCGGGTGCGGGTCACCTCCCATGAAAGGACATGGATGCGACTCGGATGCGCTCGCGGTCGGTGGTGGCGACCATGTCCACGACGGCCAGTGAAGGGGTGGGTGGCGGCGAGGGGAGGGATCTGAGGTGGGGAGGGGAGAGGTGGGTGGTGGTGGCAAGGATCTGAGGTAGGGAGGG